>NC_037671.1:28644538-28944538 GCF_003255815.1 Theropithecus gelada
TGATGGACATTTGGGTTGGTTCCAAGTCTTTGCTATTGTGAATAGTGCCACAATAAACATATGTGTGCATGTGTCATTATAGCAGCATGATTTATAATCCTTTGGGGAATTGAACAATGAGAACACTTGGACACAGGAAGGGGAACATCACACACCGGGGCCTGTTGTGGGATGGGGGGAGGGGGGAGGGATAGCATTAGGAGATATACCTAATGTAAATGACGAGTTAATGGGGGCAGCACACCAACATGGCACATGTGTACATATGTAACAAACCTGCACGTTGTGCACACGTACCCTAGAACTTAAAGTATAATAAAAAAGAAAAATTTTTTTTAAATGCAGACTGTAAAAAAAATAAATAGAAACACAAGCACAAAAAAGAAAGATTTCATAATCACCTCTCAGATATACTAAGCAGGGGCCAAATAATCTAGGAACTGTTTGATCACTTATTTTGGGAATGCATTCATTGTGCAGCTTTTGAACAGGCTGACTTTCCAATTTTATTTTTCTTTAACATTGGTCAGTATGGGTCTACTAGCACAGGCCATTGGCCAGCAGTTGATCAGGCATGTGTCAAGTGTTGGAGAGAACTCAATCGCAATTAAAAATTGGCAACTAAAAATCCCAGAAGAGGATAACGGGCACGTGCTTCAATTAGGAAGGGGCGAACAGCTTGCAGTGGGTAAGATATTCTCATGACTTTGACCCTGCCCTGTGTTGGCTTATTTCCCCAGGTGATCCAGTTCCTTTTGTTGACTATTCACTGTAACACTCCATTTGCAAAACAGCATTCCCAGAGAAAACAGCTTTTCAACTGAAGGGAAACCAGAATATAAATATAAATATATATACACACACACACACACACACACACATATATATATATATATATATTTATTTATTTATTTATTTTGCAGAGAAGAAATAAATGGATTGCAACAGGAAATCTCAGTAGGCAGGACGGCCCTGATTTTCAACTGAGACATTACACCTGTTCTCAGTCCCAAGTGTGAAAATCCTAAATTGAGGTGGCCTTGAAAGGATATTTCTGTTTATCACTTTTTTACTTGCTAGATTGAAAGCACTGCCCCAGTGTGGCCCTGCCGTAAAAACGATGTGGCCTTTATTCATTCTCAGTCTCTCTTTTACATTTTCCCTCAGAGCAAGAACATGAACCAATGCCTTCAATAGCTGTAGTGATGCTGGCCTTCATTTCTACTCTTTAAAAGGTGCTAAGAAAACAGTAGAGGTTTCCTAGATGCTCACTGTTGTCATTGCCATGTTTAGAGTCCTGCTTTTCCTAAATTATTCCAAATAGAACCCTACCTTCCTAAATTCTTTAGCCCAGAACCCCACCCCTTGGCCAAACTGCTAAAAACCAGAGCAGGGAGGCAAAGTAGGGAGCACAAAGAGCAATGGAAGGAGGATAATGTTTCCTCTCCCTCTTTCTTGTGTTTTGATTTTTTGTTTGTCTCTCCTGAGGTTTGATTGAATGAGGCAAAACTAACAAAAAGCCATGCTTTGAGGCAGCCTGGTCTCTCCTCCCCTCTGATGGTATAGGCTGGGCAAACTGTCTGCTCAGTGAGCCACATCATTTTAACATCTCAGCCTTCTGTGACTCTTGGCTCACACGTCACACGTCACAAAGCTGAGAGTAGGAGAAGTCTCCGTTCACTGAAATGGGCCATAATTTAATCTGCTGATGCTATAATTAAGGTGAGTTAAGAGCTATGCAGTGTTTGCATCACATACAGACATAGGAGAATGGGGGAATTCAGCTTCTGTGCAAATGGTTATCATTGGCCCAAAGCCAAGGTGGTCTGCCTGGGTTTTGAAATGTTGATCACTGTGTGCCACTGCCACCAAAATCACTAAGTCTCAAAATGTAAGGCAAAACATTTGGGATGTACAGATTGCATCTCAGAATTTCTTAGTCTGAGGTCAGATTGTATGTTATTTCATAATCACAAATTAAATGTGTAGCTTCCTTCCCTTTTTAGGGCAACATAATAGAGATTAAGTCTCTTAGCCACACTTGAAAATCTATCTCATGAATTAGAAACTCTCCCTAGTCAGAGATTTCTTGAACTCATTAGAAACAAAATGTGTTTTCTCCAGGGGGACTGACCTTGCTGTTATTGGGTGGTGGCACATTTGAATAAGACCAGGGTAATCCATTTATACTTTCCAATTACAGTTTGTATTAGGTTTAACTCAAAGTGAAGCCATCACTTACACTGTGTACACACAGCTTACACTGGGGCCTGTTTCATGCATCCACACCCAAACCACTACTTTGAGGATTAGGCACAACTTTGCACCTCCCATGACATATAGTGATCATGAGCTCTCTTCTGACAGTAAGAGCATACACTTAACCATAGTCTCTGGAGGTGTGAAGAAAAGAATTATCTCAAAGACAGAAGCATTGTCAGGGTAGAGGCCACTTCAAGTTGCCTACCATGTGATCAGAGGGGCCTGGATGCAGAAAAACCACTGCTGGGAAGATGTGCTTGAACTTCTAGACATTGAATCCCGGCAGAGAATTCAGACATGAACTGCACAGGGATTCTTCCATGCAGGAGTGTCCTAACCCATGGCAGTAAGGACATGGAAGAAGGGCCCTAGGTCTAGGTCCTGCGGAATGGGAGGTGTCGATGCAGGCAGGAGCTCATCTTGGGGACATTCCTAGACTGTTCCCAAAGGGTCAACAGGTCTCCCATGCTCTTCCCTCAGGTCCTCAGAGGAGGGGGAGAAAAGGCAGGCTGCTTTCCACTTACTGAGAGCAAAGAATTCAAATGGACATTTGACCTTTTGACCTGACCAACCCTCACCAAAGCCTGTCCTCTCTGTGATCAAGTCATTTTGAGGCTGGCTCATGATGCACCTTCTTCTCATTTCCCCAGGTGGCCTTACTCCCTTCTAAGGCTACAATTCCCACCTTTGCAGTGATGTCTCCCTCGTCTTTTGCTTTAGCTCCGTCTCTATGCAGCATCATTAGGGTGACCCATGGGCATGAGCAATTCTGTATGTAATACAGATAATTCATGAGCGTAGGGTGACCATACTCCATGCCTGGAAATGAGATAATTCAATTTTATGACACCTGGAGAGATCTCCAGGGCTCATAAGACTCAGCTCTCACTGGAGACAGAGGGCCAGAACCCCCATGTCTTTCCATTTCTACAGAACAGAGACAGACTTTGCCCAAAGGTCGCTAAGCTAGTTTGCTCTTACTCTATCCCAGGCACCCTGATGGAGCTTTCATTGCTTACAATAACTAGGTGTGAGGGAAGGGAGGACCTTTTGCAAATAAGAATATGATTTGCTGGCCCAAACCACTGGGCTCCTAATGGACACTTCCCAGCTGAAGCCAGCACTACTGTGGCTCAGGCACACTCAGCAGAGGAGACCAGCTCCTTTGCCTGCTACTAATTTTCAAAGCTCTATACAGGGTGTGTATCCTGCATACCATGGGCTGGGGAGAATGCTGGGCATCTGTTTGTGAGCTTGAATTGTAAAAAAAAAAAAAAAAAAAAAAATGACTTATTTTCATTAGCCTCCTTTTCAATTTAGCATTTCTTTCAGTTATGAATATGTGCAACAAACTATAATAGTATTAACCGTGCCTGGGAAAATGGAAATCATAAACATTTTTAGATCAGTTTACACTGCAGATATTGTGATACATTATCCCACTCACCACTACTTCAAAATTATGGTACTTATAAGACCATCTACTACATTGTGTTATTTAAAGAATTAATAAAGCAGTGCATTAACTTCTACATCAAAGTTTGTTTTAAAATATTCTAATAATTGTATTCTCAATATTATTAGTTTCTTCTGTAATACCCTGTATTCTACTTTATTTGTATAAAATATTTACGATAAGAAGGGGTCCTGAGACTTCATCAGACTATCAGAGAGATGACGGTCCAAGCAAGGTTAGAAACCAGCTCTAAGAGCTGCGGCCCCAGGCCCAGCCGGGCAGGAGAGGAGTTCTTTTTGGAAATGAACTGGAAAAGGCTCTTCTTGTGGATACATATTCCTTTCTGTTGTCTTCCAAGCTGTTTCCTATCCTCCTGTACCATATGTGCCCCTGAGGATTTTCTTCAATGGGTCTTGGAAATGTATAAAAATTAAGTCAATACCTATGAGGAGAAAATGTTTCCAAAGTTGGAACAGGATCTCAAACTTCATTGCCAGGCATGGCCTTCGTGGCTGGTGGGGAGGGGGTGTGAAGTGGGCTCAGCTATGTGTGCCTTCGGCCCCTGTTCAGACACAGGGAGAGACATGGCTCTCCTCCACCATGGTGAATGGTTACAGGACTTTGTCTTCCAAGAGAGGGCCTAGGAGGCTGTTTTAAACGTAGGTTTTATTAGTATTCAGGTATAGTGAGGTCAATAGATCAAGAGACAACTTCTATTGAAAAGATCTCCAGTTCCTCACAGTTCCCAGGAAAACAGGGCGCACCATACCAAGCAGGGCCACATGGAGAAGCAGCAGGTTTGGTCAGGAGGCGGCGGGAGCTAGAGGGAAATGCGAGCAAGTGCTCTTATTGTGTTTCCTATGAGAAAGAATGGGCAAGGTCAGGTAACCAGGCTTAGGACTGGCTAGCTTGAATAATTTCAGAAGGTTCAGAGTAGAGCAACTGTCCTGAGTTGTCTAGTACCTGTCCTTGGGGTGACTACGGTGGGGAATAGTAGCCAGGAGTGTGAGAGCCCACTTCCACTTAGAGGAGGATGTGGGATGGGGAGGCACTGGATTGGTTAGTTTGCATATGAAAGGCACACTTCCAGGTGATTCATTTACTATCTCTGAGAAGCGGCTAGCCCTGGGAGAGACAGTCCCTTTAGGGTCAACAAAGCCCCAAGATACAGAATTATAGAAAATTGGATAGGCGCGGTGGCTCACACCTGTAATCCCAGCACTTTGGGAGGCTGAGGCGGGCCAGATTACTTGAGGCCGGGAGTTCGAGACCAGCCTGACCAATATGGCAAAATCCTGTCTCTAATAAAAATACAAAAATTAGCTAGGCACAGTGGCACTCACCTGCAATCCCAGCTGATCAGGAGGCTGAGGCGCAAGAATTTGCTTGAACCCGGGAGGCAGAGGTTGCAGTGAGCCAAGATCACACCACTGTACTACAGAGGCAACAGAGTGAGGCTCCTCTCAAAAAAGAAAAAAAGAATTACAGAAAATCAAAAGGAGTAATTAATACAGAGGCCACCTAGGATTCCTGGCTGAAGTGACAGTGCGTTCTGGGGAGAAGGTGTGCCCTTGCAGTCTCTTAGGTGAATGAATTAATATCCATTAGTAGAGACCTGAGCCATGACAAATGCAGGACCTGCAGAGCCCCATGTTCAGATGGAAATAGGTCTTTAGAGCATCTTCCCAGCACCCTGGCCTCTTCCTGCCCTCCACCGTATCACTTACTCCTGCGAGTGGAAAAGAAGCTCAGCTTTGCTGGCTTTTGGGGTCCCAGGTGCCTCTGAGGCCTGAGCAGAGGGTTAGAAACCAACACCCTTGAGTGCCTTTGGGTCTGAGGGCAACCTTATGGTCCAGAAGTGGCTGGCCCAAAGAAGACTTTGGGGTTGACCATGTTTGGCCTGTTCAAGAAGGAAAAGCAATTGATTTAATCTTTTGGCTACAGGAACACCCACTCTGGGGTTATCACTGTTCAAATGGCTTGTTTCAAATAGGCCTTGCAAACCACTCCAACCTTCTAATAACTTAAAAAAGAAATCTGTGTCACTAATGAGTTTAATTGAAACAGGAGGGAGAGATTTTAAAAAGTTCTGGGGACATGAACATGTTAATTAGATTGATTATTCTTGGAAAAGGCAAAAGGAAGAAACTTCCTCTCCCTGAATCTAATTTCATTTAATTGAATTATGGGAAGAAGTTAGCTCTCCAATCACTGCTGAAAGGCAAACAAAGCAAGACCCTGAGGTTAACGAGGGCATGTCAGTGCAGCCCAGATGCCTGGCACTGCCCGTGTTATTAGCATTCATACATAGGGAGCCCCAATGGCAGCAACTGACACAAGCTAAGCCACAAAAATCCCATGTGCCATGCGAGCTTCTTGCAAGTTTTACACTAGCATGCTGCTTTGGAAATTCCAGGTGTTCAGGCTACAAGGAACAAGGCTGAATGTCCACCAGTGCTGAGATTTCCCCTTTGATGGTAGACAAGACTGGTGCCATTGTTACTATGACAAGATGCACTGTTGATTAAAGGGGAGGAAGATAATGTGCCTTACTGTCTCATTCCGTTTCCTGGAGAAGCCCAAAGAACCACACAAGACATCTGAAGAGGGAAGGGACAGCCATCATTCAATCACAGCATTAGACTTTGCATATCTATGACCCAATCTGTTTCAATGATTTCCCCCAGCCATAGTTCCATTGAATCTGGCCTTGGAGCATATTCCCTCTCTCCTTCCCTGACTCCTGAGAATACCTCAAATACAAATCAAGCTTTTTGCCAGTTATGGTTTCTCATTTTGTTAGCTTGTTGAATATTTGTTGAGCACCTATTATGTACCAGGATATGGTCTGAGTGTTGGTCACCTCAGACCAAATCGCCATCCTTTGGCTCATGGAGCTTTGATTCATGGAGCTGAGAGAACATAAACAAATTAGTGAATGACATAATTTCACAAATGCTCTGCAGAGCAAGGGACTAGGCAATGGCTAGGACAATAATTTGGATATGAAAGGGCTTTTCTTCACTAGAATTTTCTATTAATTTATGCTCCCCAGTTGTAGTGGACACTGAGGTGCACCACTCAGATCTCCCTTTAGGAATAACGAATTTGTAAATTCAGCTGCCACTGGCAGATAACTTCAGCTGTCAGCTCCCTGAGGGATTTGCCTTGGCTGAGAGCCAGCTAGCTCAAGGTCACACCGCTTTCCCGGCAGCTCATCTAATACCTAATCAATGCAGAAACATGAAAGTCCAACCCCTCACCTCAACTCAGGACAGCAGTGAAAGGTCACCCCATCTTCAGAACTCAGGTAGGCTGAGGCCTCCATTGGGACAGCATCACAGCTCAACTTTCCCTTTGCCCAATCCTGCCTCCTTTCTTTCCTTCCCATCCACAGCTGTTGATTCCAAGAGCACCCCTAAAAACCCTCTTGCACACCAGTCTCCATCTCAGAGCTAGCTTTCTGGTGAACCCAACCTGTGAAAACTTTGAAAAAATGAGTTTAAAGAGGTTGAAATTTATGTTGAACTTATATAACAGGATATATTTATAGTTCATATTCAACATTCATTGGATAGGCTTCAACAAGGCTCTGCAAACTCCTGGTATACCTGGGTTCCTCCCCTGCAAACACGGGCATCCAGTTCCTTTTCCCAGGATGGCACTGGGAGACCTGAAGAGCCTGCTCCTCTTATTCAGACTCTTGGCGTTTCCTGGCCTGAGTCAGGGTGCACTTTTTGGAGAAGGTCTTCTCCGGAAGCCTTCTTGGTGAGCAAATGCATCTTCCATTAGCAGATGCTGCATACGTTAGGTTCTGGAAACATCCAAGAGTTCCCTTTCACCTTCTCCTCAGTGCTGCTGCCATCTCTTTGACACTCTCTAAGAGGTGGGCAGTGCTCTCTTCATTAAATGTTAGCAAATATTTACAGAGCATCTGCTATATGCCAAACACCAGCCTATGAACCTCCCTTCTCCCTGGAAACCACACCTGGTCCAGCATTACCAGAGACCTGTCCAACCAGAGAACCACCCCAAAGAACTCGATAAACCTGTCCAGTGCTGCTGGAGTTGGTTGAAGGGTCTTAACCCCTCAGCTCGAGTTTGCCATTTTGTTTCTTTCCATGTCATTTTTTTCTCTCTTGGCCACAGTAGCTTCCTATTCTCAGTGGGTCCTCCGCTAGCCTCTATCCCTCAGTTTTCTTGCTACTCTCTATGATATATGCCAATATGATGGTTTTAATACTTAAAAGTTTCTGGCTATTGTGAAATGTTTTCAAATGCACTATGATCCACAATTTTCAGGTGAAGAAACAGAAAGAGAATGGTTAGGGCCTTCTGAAAGTCCTCCAGAAAGATGGAGAAGATGATAATAGGAATAAGAAACATTTGAACTTTGGTTATGTACCTGGCACCTTATACACCTTCTCACTTATTTAATCCTCAGAGCAACCCTGGGAAGTAGGTAGTATTATCACCTCCATTTACAAATCACGAATTTGAAGCTCGGAGAAGTTGAGTAACTTATTCAAGGTCACACAGCTCATGACCCACACAGTCTATTGCCGAAACCACTCACTCTTAAGCACCATGTTATGCCAGCCCATCTGCTGATTGACATTCCAGAGTTGTGGGAAGCAAAGGATGAAGCAGTTGGGAGTGACAGGAAAGTGCACAGTCAGGTAAGTCCCAAGGTTTACCCCACTGCACTTATTTGTAAAGGGCATCCTGTCTCCGGCCAGAAAAAAAGCCCTTTCTCACTGGTGTCGTGGCACTAAGTACACTCTAAATGATCACATCCCAGCCTCCTCCAGCATTTCCTCTGTAATGAGAGATCCCACTGGGAGAGGTGGAGCGAGGAAGGGCTCATCCAGAAGAAGGTTATTTCCTTACAATCAGGAGCCCCATGGGCCCAGGGCAGCTACGCTGGTAAAAGCACTGATTGTAGCTTTAGTATTGATCTCTCATGCAGAGAAGGGACATTGATTAACTTAAACTTCTTCACAAGGAAAAGTAGAGAAGTGGCTGGTCCATTTAACATGTGTAGGTGGCATCAAAGGAGTCCTGTACTTTCTTCTACTCTACCCCCCGAGGCTTGGCCTCATCCCCCTTTGTGATTAAGTCCAGGAAGCTGGGGAATGTCAAGGCTGGTAAGCCTAGATTGTTTCATAAAGTGCTTTTTATGGAGACTTGGAGAAAATGTTTCAAATGTCTGTCCTCTCTTTAAAAAATAAAAAAATAAAATTTAAAAGCCCAGTGTGGAGAGTTTTGCTTGACTCTCCAGACACACACTCAGTGGGGATTAAGTGAGCAGGAAAGTAGGTGGGAAGGAAGGACTGGACCATGTTGGTGGAGCACCCTGGGTGCATGGCTCCTGTCCCTTTGCTGGTGCAGAGACTGTGCGGGCTAGCTTGTGGGAACTTGAAGAAGTTACTTGGCTTTTCTTCCACAACATGGAAGGTGTCCAGAGCAAAGCAGGACATCGAGACAGCTGTATGTGTCCAGTGGCTCTGCCACCTGCCCTCAGCATGGGCTGTGTTCTGTGCTCTGGCAGCCGGTGGGGCAGAGCGGCTGATCTTTGCCTGGTGCAGCCACTGAATGTTGGCTTTTCTCCTTGCTAAGGGAGTGGCTGTCATAAGATGGGGAAAGAAGGGAAGAAGGACAAGGTGTGTGATGCACAGTCCTGAATTCAGAGGGTATAAGGGGTAGAGATGCCAGAAGGGAGCAGGGACGTATGCAGAGACCATAGACTCCCTCTCCTGCAAGTGCAAAAGAGGAATGACTAGGAAATCTGACTCTGTACTAGGAGTGACTAATGGACTTCTGCAAGTTATTTAAATCCACAGGTAAGTTCCTCCATCTGGAAACCGGGAATAATGACTACTTGTCTCTTAAGATTGCAGTGAAAATTGAACATACATTTATAAAAAGTGCCTGGCACATTGCAAGTGTTCAAAAAATAATAACTACCACTTGGATGATGACAATAGTGACTACTACTACACTATCACTGATGACAGTAGAATGTCAGAGCAGAATGGCCCTAGATGGTTTTAGCCAGGTTAAAGTTTTCTCTAGCCCACAACACCCTCAGGGGAGGCAAGTAGTTCTAGAGTGAACTACCCAGACAAACCTTGAGTTGGGGGGCAGGAAAGAGAGAAAGCTGCATACTTACTCAAGCAAATTGTTTGCCTGCCCAAGGATCGCTCATCATTTTGGAAAATCACTTCATGAATGGCAATATTGCTCATGACAGTTGACTGACCAACATGAAACACCAATTCAGTCTGTATTTTGTAAATGTCACATTTATGGGGATTCTACACAGGCTGAAGCCCCTGACTACTTGATCATGTCTTCTGGTGTAGCTGTGCATGTTGTTACATGTTATAGTTTATGTTGTTTTATTATGAATTAGTTTCATTTACATTACAGCCAAGACATTATTTTATTGTTTTTTAAAAAGTACTTTATTGAGATATAATTCACACACCATACAATTTACCCACTTAAAGTATGCAACTCAATGGTTTTTAGTATAGTCACGGTTGTGCATCCATTACCACAATCAGTTTTAGAATACTTTCATTATACCCTTCAAAAAAATCCTGCTCGGCCGGGCACAGTGGCTCACACCTGTATCCCAACACTTTGGGGGGCCGAGGTGGGCAGATCACCTGAGGTCAGGAGTTCAAGACCAGCCTGGCCAACGTGGTGAAACCCCATCTCTACTAAAAATACAAAAATTAGCCGGGCTTGGTGGCAGGTGACTGTAACCCCAGCTACTTGGGAGGCTGAGGCAGGAGAATTGCTTGAACCCAGGAGGCGGAGGTTGCAGTGAGCTGAGATCATGCCATTGCACTCCAGCCTGGGGAACAAGAGTGAGACTTCATCTCAAAAAAAAAAAAAAAAAAATCCTGCTCTCCTTTGATTTCACCCCCTGTCCCTCCATCCCCCAGCTCTAGGCAACAACTAGTCTACTTTCCATCTCTATGGGTCTGCCTGTTCTGGATATTTCATATAAATTGAACCACACGGTATATTGTTCTTTGTGACTGGTTTCATTCACTCAACATAATGTTTTCAAGAGTCTTCTATGTTGTAGCATGTATCAATATTTCATTCATTTTTATTGCTGAATAATATTCCACTGTATGAATAGACTATATGTATCCATCATCCAGTTGATAATGTTTGGGCGTTTCCACTTTTTAGCTATTATGAGTAATGCCACTACAAACATTTGTGTACAAGTTTTTATGTAGATATTATTGCTTTTTTAAGAAAAGCAAGTACTAGGCCAGGTAGAGTGGCTCATGCCTGTAATCTCAGTACTTTGGGAGACCAAGGTGGGAGGATCACTTGAGCTCAGAAGTTTGAGACCAGCCTGGACAACATGGCAAAATCCCATTTCCAGAAAAAATAAAAATTAGCCAGGCATGGTGGTGTGCAGCTGTAGTCTCAGCTACTTGGAAGGCTGAGGTGGGAGGATTGCTTGAGCCCAGGAAGTTGAGGCTACAGTTAGCCATGATCTTGCCACTACACTCCAGCCTGGCCAACAGAGTGAGACCCTGTCTCAGAAAAACAAAACAAAACAAATAAACAAACAAAAACCCAAGTACTTACGTAAGATTAGTTTTCAGGCCGGGCGTGATGGCTCACGCCTGTTATACAAGCACTTTGGGAGGCCGAGGAGGGCAGATCATGAGGTCAGATCAAGAGGTCAAGACCAGGCTGGCCAACATAGTGAAACCCTGTCTCTATTAAAAATACAAAAACTAGCCAGGTGTGGTGGTACGCAACTGTAGTCCCAGCAACTCGGGAGGTTAAGGCAGAAGAATCGCTTGAACCTGGGAGGGAGAGGTTTCAGTGAACCAAGATCATGCCACTGCAGTCCAGCCCGGGCGACATAGTGAGACTCCATCTCAAAAAAAAAAAAAAAAAAAAAAAAAAAAAAAAAGAAAGAAAAAAAATCAATGATTTTTTTCAGGGTAGTAAAGAAGACCTTACAAGATATTTGTCATAAAAAGGGGCCTTGGGTCTGACGGGACTGAAAACGGCTACTTTAGCAGAAAGAAAACAAGCTTTGACTTCAGAAAGACCAAAGATTGAGCTCTCACTCTGCTACATACTGACAGTAATTTTGAGGAAGTTACTTAAACGCTCTGAGTCCCAATTGGCTCATCTCTAAAAACAGGAAAATTAATATCTACATCTCAAGACCGTTTGGAGGATTCACAAGGTAACGTGAGGAACATCCAGCACACTGTATGTACTCAGCAAATGTGGTTCTGTTTCTCTAGCCACTTGATTTTGCATCTTCTCAGTGCCTTGCATAGATAAATAACTATTGAACTTGAATTGGGAAGAGAGCATAGTCACTTCACTTGCTGGCCAGTACAGCTCTTCCAGGTAAAAGACCTCTGCTAACTTCTTCCCATTGTGTAGACAGGAGATGTTAATCTTCCCTAAAATTCATCTATATCCTCTCAGCTTCCAAAGACCTCCTCTGATCATTCTTTGTGGGATACCTGATTTGGTGACAGCATCATGGTTCCCATGTCCCTTCCTGGGATACAAACCAGGCTCTGTCCACCCAGCAGATGATGAGTAGGTTTTCGCAATATATTTAGGAGTGGAAGTCCTCCCTTCTCAGACTATACTTGCTTTTCCCTTCTCTGACTCTGTACAGGTCCTGCTGTGTCTTTCTTAACCTGCAGCAATGTACAAAAAGAACATTTTGATGTGTCAATATGTAAGTGTACTACTTTTGATTACCAACGAAGTAACACACCAAGCACATTCTGAGCCTCAGTTCCTTCCATTCTCCATCCTGTACAGATGACACAGGATCCAAGGGTCAGAGTTGTGGCAAACATACTCCTTGTACTCAATACATGGATATGTTATTAAAGTGGAAGATATAAAAGGTTTTTTTAGGTTACATCTAAGTGTGTGATGCATGAAAACAATTCAGTCAAAAAACTCTATTCTTGCACCAGAGACTCCATTCTTTGACCTATGCAGCCAGCTGAAGGTCCCTGTAGCTCTGTTGACCATCTGCAAACATGGAAAAGCTTGGGTTTAGGCCACAACTATAGGGATCTGAGCATTCTGAATTGGGACTGCTTAGATTGTATATGTGTGTGTGTGTATATATATATATATTTATGTATATGTATATATAGCTTAATGTAGACCCAGCATGCCCCAGTATTTAGGACATTTTTCTCATCCACACTCATATTGAAGCCTGGAAATGAGCCATGCACACTCTCTCTGCTCCCATTCAGACAGCAAAATTGAGCCACTCTGCTGGAAAAGTCCATCTTTCCTCCCAGCCCATAGGCCAAAGGGGCAATTCTAAACCTTCTCCCCTAAATGACTGGCATGAACATCTGACCCACAGGGGATCAGTCAGGTTCCTTCTCCAGATAATTTGGAAAAGTTGAGAAGAGCTAGTTCAGGGGCTGGCAAACTATTGCCCATTGGCCAAATCTGGCAATGCTTGCTAGTTTAATAAAGTCTGTGACTGTTGATAGTCGCAGCAGATATTTTATGGATCCAGGAAGCATAAAATATTTACTATCTGACTCTTTACAGACAAAGCTTTCCAACCCCAGAGCAAGAAGTTTACAGAGACTTGGAGGTTGAGACCACCATTTGGAGGCAGGAGGGCTGTGGTGTGCCCTCAGAACAGAAGAAACTGCGCTCAGGGACATGGAAGTGAGAGAGAGAGAGAGCATGAAGGAGCGACTGCCAGGAGAAGCAGAAAAGAACCAAGCATTTCAAAGAAAGGGCAGAAAGGGCCGGACAACCTTCCCCGTGAGACACATCAGCCTTGCTTGTGCTCCGTATCTGTGACTGTCCCATGTATACAATAAACCCTTTTTACCTAAACTAGTTTAAATGTATTCCTGTTTTTTTCAACAAATGATTCCTGAAAAAATCAGCCATAGGGGCCATTATGTGACTGCAATAGGCCTGAACCAGTTAAGGTCTTTGAGTCCACTGCTGATTCCCTTGATAAGTTCCAGAGGGAGTTAAGCTTAGAGAACAATGGTAGGCAATAAAAGGTACTTGTTTCTAGGGACCTTTGGCTCTTAATCCATGGGTCCCCTGATCCTGGTGACTCATGCTCGTCCACATTTGAGTGAAAAAGGCCACTGCTGACCTTTAGCCTAAGGTCTGGACAAAGCAGACTGCACCCTCTTCCTCTGGGGCAGCAGCAAGCATCCAAGAGAGACTTTCAGCAGAAGCTGCCTCTGGCCTCCCCAGCAGTCTGTCTGATGAGGAGTATGCAGAAAATGGAGACTGAAGAATAAATCAAAAGGAACATGGGAAGATGAGTGTATCATTAGTTAGTTGAAGTTCCATGATAGTGGTATTTCTGTTTTCATGCTTTGGTTCTTTTTTAGGGAAAACAGTATGTTCTTATGGTGCCCATGCTCGGGAAATGCATCATAACCCTCACTTATATCACATAATATAGGAAAAAACCATGACAACAATTTTACAAAGTAATAAGATCACAGTGCTATACAGTGAGTAAATGGGAAGCTGGTCCGATAGCTAAGACACTGATGAGAATAATTAAAATGATCAAAACCTTCTTTTCTTACAAAACCAGAAGCCAGAAAAGAACATTTTAATAATTCCAACTCTTAATACATGAACATTTTAAAATATGGTCATAAAGATAGTTAAAATATAAGTGACAAACTGGGAAAAATATTTGCAACTTATATTACAGAAACTGGTCACCTCATTATTTAAGTGCATAGTGTTACTATTTTCCTCATCCTAGTGGAGTGACTTTCTTCCTACCTGTGAACAAATCACTACTAACTTTTCAAATTAATCACTACAGTGTTTAGGTATGATTTTAAATCTGGGAAGAAACTGCAAATACTGGCAGAGGCAAGCTAGTAAAAGAGAGATTTAAATTTGTCATTGAGAAGAGATTATCATGGGAACTTCAAATTAAGATGATGAACTGAGCAGATGTGGGAAGCCCTCCCTCCCATCCTAACACCTAACACCAAAAATCTAGGAGCCAGAAAGAGATTGTTCTATCCATGTATGCGTACAGTAAAAAAACTTTCTCCTTGGACTGGAGATTTATCCACAATATGGGACTGCCTCTATGAACAAAGCGACAGGCATAAGATTCTCATGAAGATGAAGTCACAAACAAAGATTATAAAGCAACAAGGAAACCCTCCTGCCAGTGATAATAAAGCATTCTGAATGGTACTTAAAATAAATATGTTAAAAATAAGTAAATATTAAAAAAGAAAAAAGAATCCACAAGACAAAAAAAAAAAAGAAATCTATTTTAAAAGAACAGGTATTTTTTTAGAGTCAGAAATATTGCAGTGGAGGAAAGGTAGCTGAAAATTCTTTACAATGCCTTGCTTTGAAAGGCAGTCTGGGTTGGCCTTGCAACCTGTTTTGATCAATGGAATGTGGCAATAGTGATGTGGTGCAATTTATGAGGGTGGGCCTATCTACAGCCTCCGTATTTGTCTCTTAGAATGCTTCGGCTTGGAAATATTAAATATTAAAACAATATTAAATAACACTTAAGGCATGGTAGGAAAGACTTTATAGACTTTATGGAGGGGGTGTGCTCTATAGGTATAGGAAGCACTGTAATAGAATTTTGCTGTGGGGAAGAGATTGGGCTCAACTCTGAATTCCAAGGAGCAAGATGATGTCAGAGAATAAAAATTTACTAAACTAAGACATAAGGGGCTAAGGAAGATTCTGACTAACTTGACCTAACAGGATTCCTTGCTGAAGGCAGGCCAGGATGATCAGACATTATCTGAGGGATGGTGAAGGCTGAAGAACCAGTCAGATACTGAGAGTGATCAGATATCCAGAAAGGAGTAAGGGACGGTCTTGCTAAACTGACTTAGCAAGGCTCTTGCTAAAAGTGAATTTTACAAAAAGTGTATAGATGAGCCTAGGAGAAGTTTTAGGAGCCTGTCAAAAGTTTGGTCAAGCAAAGAATCTGTCAGAATCCAGCTACCATGCTATGAGAATCCCAGGTGAGCCACATGGAGGGGAACTGGGCCATTTTGCTGGACAGCTCCAGCTGAGCTCCTGGCTGACAGACAGCACCACCTGCGAGCCAGGTGAGGGAGGCCATTCTCCCAAGGCCATTTAGGCCCAATCAAAGTGATGCCACAAGCAGCAGCAATAAGCCTCCCCTGCTGAGTCTGGGCCAAATTACAGCCTTGTGAGCAAGTAAATGACTGCTGTTCTCTACGCTGTGTTATCCAGCAATCAATAATGGAAGAGACCACTGCATAGAAGCTGCAGTTCGGGTGAAGAGATGGGACATACCTCGGTGCCAAGTTTCTTTTGGGCAAACTCTGAGGCAGATACCAGGCAGGCTTTGTTGGAAGGGAGCCATAGATGGAACAGAGAGCAAGACACACATGGTGTTGAGGAGAGAAATGTCTGGCAATAAGGAGCCAGACCTGAAAATGAGCTTTAAGTCATCCTGTAAGCAAGAAAAAATTTCAATGTTTGCTGTTTCAAAACAGGAAGCTTTATCATTTTAAGTAATTAACTTTAATTAACTTGGATCTGGGTTTTTTATTTGAATCTTCACTTGTATTACATGCTGTTTATTGTCAAAAAATCATTGAAAACATATTATGTTAAATAAAAAGAATGTCTTTGCAGATCATTTACTAATTAGTAAGTCATATGCACTATGTTTGCTTCTCTTGGTTACTATTCCTTAAAACTCTGGCTCCCAGGCCACAAACCTCAAGTCTTCTATTTTCAGTTTAGTGCCAACTATCTGCTGTCAGCAGCTGTCCCAGACTGCCCCTGAAAGGTGCCTGTCACTGGGTGGGCTATCAGTAAAAATTTAGACTATTGAACCTCATTGACTTCTTGAATGAGTATAATGTGAGTTACCACTGTCCTAAGGGATTTCAGGGGGCCAATTCTTTTCTTATGGACCAGCTAGAAATAAACTGGCCATTTAAAATGGCTCTATAAACTGAGATCACTTGTGAGAAAGAGTTAACACCAACCCTAAAGTGCCCAACTTCTGTGCTTAGAGAACTGTGAAACAATATGTACTAATAGAATGGAGTAGAATTCATGCTGGCAAATGCTTTCCTTCTTTTTTTATTTTTAAAATTTTATTTGTTTGTTTGTTTGTTTGACATGGAGTCTCTCTCTGTCGCCCAGGCTGGAGTGCAGTGGCACGATGTCGGCTCACTGCAACCTCTGCCTTCTGGGTTCAAGCAATTCTCCTGCCTCAGCCTCCCTAATAGCTGGGATTACAAGCACCCACTACCACACCTGGCTAATTTTTGTATTTTAGTAGAGACAGGGTTTCACCACGTTGGCCAGGCTGGTCTCGAACTCCTGACCTTAAGCAATCCACCCACCTCGGCTTCCCAAAGTGCTGGGATTATAGGTGTGAGCCACTGCACCAGGCCTGTTTTTTAAAAAAATCCTTGTCAACAGCTTTACTGAGGTAGAGTTTATATAATATAATATTCACCCACTTTAAATATAGTTTGATGAATTTTAGTAAATTCATCTGATTTGCAAGCACCACCATCCAGTTTTTTTTTTTTAACACTTCCATCACCCAAAAAGTTCCATCCTGCCTGTTTTTTGTCAAAAAAGTAGATATCCCTGACATGACCATGGATCTCCTTTCTGTCTGTGGAGTTTTGCCTTTTTTAGAAATTTCATATACATTGTAATCATATAGTAGGTGTCTTTGTGTCTGGCTTCTGGGAAAAATATTTTTTGCTCATTTTCTGTTACTTCTCTTATACTTCATCTTGCCTGGTCATATTCACTGGCAAATCATGGGAACTTGGCCACAGGCAGGAGCGTGGAAGCTGGAGATCAGAGTTAGGATCCTGAGTCTGCCACTCTCTGCCTGTGGACTGTGAGCAAGTCACGGTTCTGAACTCCATTTCTCTGCCAGGAGCATTAGGGTCATGCTGCCTCAGTCTAGGAAGAACTCAAATTTAAAAGATCCATCAGCTGTTCCCACAACAGTTGATATAATATGATGTGGTTCCTTACCAATTGGTAATAACCACTGTCCAGAACACCTGCAGGCTGCCTCCCCTACCAGCCGAGCAAACTCAGCCTCTCCATTAGGACCCCTTAGATCTTTCTGTAATCTAGACACCAGCCCCACCCCCCTTAAAGGAATAAAGCCTGGTACAGCAGGGGGCCCGGGCACCTCCCTTAGTCCCCTGCACTGTGTTAGTGTCCTTTCTGATTGTTTAGTGCCCACATCACACCCAATGTGAAATATTAGGAATAGATCCTCTGTTGACAGGAGGCAGGAGGATGGAATAAGAAAGTGGAGGTGAGGGGAATTTGAGGCTGGGACTTTGAAAGAAAGGGCTATAATCAGACTGGAACCAAAGTGCTAAAACGTATTCAGAACAAAACCAAAGTCTTACATTTAGGTTTAAAAAAGAAGCGCACAGTAATAGAGTAGGGTGACTTGGTGGTCAGAGACCTGGAGATTATGGCCAATGACAACTCTCTGTGGGCTCTCAATAGTATGGCAGAACATTCACTAAGAGGTGAATAACAGACCAAATATTTACTTACCTGAAACACTTGGCCAGGGCCCTGTGAGCCCTAAGCTGGGCACCAGTGAATACAGGGCTCTACGTTCAGAGCATGGAAGGAAACTACTCGGCCGGTCTGGGGCTGCAAGTACACCTGAGTCTCGCCTCAATGTTTGTGTAGTAACTAAGTAGCACAAAGAACTCTCCCCATCCCTGTCCAATCAGACTGAGCTAGAGTATTGACTGAAGGTCCCCAGCAGAAGGACCTAATGGCTAGAAACCCACTAGAGTGTCCTGGGGACCACTTGGTGCTATTAAGAGACCCATGTGTGTTTAACTCAAGAAAAGGAAGAATAAGGAGATAAAAGACAGGTATCCTTAAATGTCTGTAAATCTGTGAAGTGAGGGAAGCTTCAGCCAAATCTCTGTGGCTTACGTTGGAGCACTGCAGGGCGTAGATTTTATTGAAGGCAATTTTCCCTGAGTCAGAGCTCTCCAAAGATGGAGTGGGATGCCTCAGGAGGAGCGGACTTTTTCCTTGGTATTTGGGTCAGAGGCTGGACACACCACTGTCAGAAATAATTAGAGGCAGCATTCCCATGGGGAGCATGTTAAGGAGGAATGCTTGTTCTCCTCTCCTCAAATTTCCACAAAAGGGATGCTATTTCCATTCCATACCCCAAAAGGAGAAATCTGGACTAAATAATTGCCATTTTTCTTCAGATGCACATGTGTCTCCTCTCACCTTCTCACTGGTGAATTTAGTGATTTTATAAATTGGTGAATTTAGAAAAAGGGGCTATATTAGTCTGCTTGGGCTGCCACAGCAAAATACCACAGACTGGGTGGCTTAATCAACAGAAATTGATTTTCTCACAGTTCTGGAGGCTAAAATGATCAAGATGCCATCATGGTTGGTTTCTGGTGAGACCTCGTTTCCTGACTTGAAGACAGCCACATTCCCGCTGTGAGCTTACATAACCTTCCATCTATGCACACAGGGAGAGGACTCAATCTCTGTTCTTGCCTCCTCTTCCTATAGGGACACCAACCCCATCAGATTAGGGCCCCATCCTTATGACATCATTTAATCTTAATTACCTCCCTAAAGGCCCTGTCTCCAACTACAGCCATATTGGGGGTTAGAACTTCAACATATGAATTGTGAGGGGATGAGTATGCTGACTCTATAGCTCTGCCTATCCCGAGGTGCACTCTGGCCTCTTCTGTACCACATGATAAGCTTAGCCTCTTCCTATGATGGAGATGCCTGTGGCTGCTTAGCTCTTCCTGTGGCTTGTGGGTACATTTTGTTTGGAAATCAGAAAATATTAGGAAGCCTATGATGCTCACATATTAGCCATATCCTCTTTTCTAGCTTTTATTAGTGATAAAGCTAGTATTTTGATTTTTCACCTAGCTCTGTGTTGTATATCTCAATTGGGGAAAAGGGGGTGTTATTTAATGAATTCCCTAAAACAAACAGGGGAAGAAGCTGGAAACATGAGCTCCTTCTAAGATCGTACCCTCTTTAAGTCCTGTGCTGTATTTCCTTCTGTCTATGTCTGAATAGAAGGCCCAAAGAGCTTGGCTTTTAGATACAAAACAAGTTCATGCTTGGAATGAAACTGTTACCCATGGGTTACTCTGCCATTCCTTTTAAATTTAGCATAGAGGTATTTGGCAACTGGATTTGCCAAATTTCTATCAAGGAAATATTAGTCCACATAATGTCAGCAAAACAACTTGAAATCTCTCCAGGTAAATATTGATGAATCTCTGAGCTTTCTGAAAATGCAAACATCTCAGCAGTTGCTTATAGCCTCATGAAATGCATTCTGTTCAACATAGGGGCAGCTATCCCCAGGAAACAAGTGAACCCTTGTTTGTTCTGTTTATCTGAGGAATTTATTAAGTTGGACTCTCCCATGAAAGTTTGGGTAGGCACCTAGAAAAATATTAACCTTTCTCTGAAAAGAGGCTCAACTCTTGGCATGCTTCACACAAATGCATTCATTCTTGGGAAAATACCAGTTTAAAACAGACACAAAAGGTCAGAATGCTAGAGCCCTCCTGTGTATGCCCCAACTTTTTTCTTTCCTTGGAAGTGTCCTCTTCAGTCCCAAGCAGAAAACTTGAACCCCTCCTGGGCACTTACTGTTGGCTCTAGACATTAATAGGCATACAGACAATACCATGCCCTAAAGCCACTCACCTTTCTCTACGTAGAAAACTCCAGTTACCAAGCATAGGCCTTGGCTGGCATTTAAATGTGCATCAGCAGATATCATACTAGGCAAGGCTTTGTGTGCGAAGGACTTCCAGTTTGAATGAGGTAGAAACTGAAAGAAAACAAGCAACCCAGTGAAATCCTGTTGACCTTCACTCTCAACCACTAGGATTTGAAGAATGGAGTAGTTTGTTCTGCTTAATCCTTAAAAAGATCCTCCATAGGATCTTTCATAAGGATCCTTAAAAGATCCTCCATAGGATCTTTCATAAGGATCCTTAAAAGATCCTTCATGATTAGGGAAGGTACAATCCCTAACGCATATGTGTTTGGTGCTCTCTTAACTTGTCCAAGTGCTCGCATGTGCCCACTGCCATGACTGGGCAATTGGAAGCAGATGATACAAGTCAGTTTTATCCTTCCTCACAACCTTCCATAGATGTCAAGAAAAGGATACAAGACAGCTAGTCGGGAAGCCTGGGTGACCTTAGGCATCCCATCTCTCTGGGTCTTGTTTTTCTCAACAATGCTAGATCAGTGTTTCCCAAATATTATAGATGATTAAAATCTCCTAGATGGCTTTTTAAAATACAGATTCCAGGCCCTTGCTCTAGGAATATTAATCCATCAGATCTTGGATAGCAAATCGGAATCTTTATATTGTATGAGCACCCCTAACCCAAATTAGACTACCCTTAACCCAAATTAGACTATGAGCAGGGAAGGTTTGGAAAACACTGAATTCAATGCTGTAAAACATCTTTTCCAGGATGGGCGTGGTGGATCACACCTGTAATCCCAGCACTTTGGGAGGCTGAGGCAAGCGGATCATGAGGTCAGGAGATCGAGACCATCCTGGCTAACACGGTGAAACCCCGTTTCTACTAAAAATACAAAAAAAAAAAAAAAATTAGCCGGGCATGGTGGCGGACGCCTGTAGTCCCAACTACTCAGGAGGCTGAGGCAGGAGAATGGCATGAACCCAGGAAGCAGAGACTGCAGTGAGCTGAGATCGTGCCATTGCACTCCAGCCTGGGCGACAAAGCGAGATTCCGTCTCAAAAAAAAAAAAAAAAGAGAAAAAGAAAAAATCCTTTCCAGATCTAGTGATGGAAGTTTTAGGTGGATCATCTGAATTTAGCATGACAGTTGCTGTCAGTCCAACTCTCTCCACCTTTACGCATTCAGAGGACTTAACTGTGGGCAGCTCCTTCCTAGTGGGGTTGTGGGGGAGGTTTGTAATTAGCAGAAGCCAAGTAGCTAATTAAATCCAGATTACCTGGTAAATTTGTACTTATTCCATCCTGCATTGTAATTCACCAGCTGGCTTTATTTGAGTCTTCAAAGGTTTGCAGAAAATGTTTCAGCTTGTAATGATAATATCTCTGAAATTCCAAGACTGACAAAGATAAAACACTTTCATTTGACAAGCAAATTTTATAAATCACTTTCTTCTCCTTTGTCATGTCTTTAGCCTCAGGCATCTACTCTATTCTCAAAAAGAATACCACGGATAGAAGAACTTGACAGAGTTGAAAAAAGAAAGGAAAGGACAGAAAGACCAAAAAAGACAGAAGGATGAAAGAAAGAGAGAAAGAAAGAAAAAGAAAGAAGGAAAGAAAGAAAAGACAAAGAAAGAAAGAAAGAAAGAAAGAGAGAGAGAAGGAAAGAAGCCACGCCAAACCTGTTCATCACTATAATGATTGAGATTTACAAAAAATAAAGTTTCACACTTTTTAATTTAGCATCTACGGAGAAAAACTGAAATTTTTACAAGGAGTCTTGACATTAAGAACTCAGTGACCTCTAACAATGTGGTGGATGAAGTATGCTGACTCACCCACTGTATTATATGTGTATACATATATATACACACACACATATATATAAAGGGGAGTTTATTAAGTAGTATTAACTCACAATATCATGTCTCACAATTGTCTGCAAGCTGAGGAGCAAGGAAGCCAGTCTGAGTCCCAAAGCTGAAGAACTTGGAGTCCGATGTTTGAGGGCAGGAACCTTCCAGCACAGGAGAAAGATGTAAACTGGGAGGCTAAGCCAATCTAGCCTGTTCACATTTTTCTGCCTATTTTTATATTGTGGCCGCACTGGCAGCTGATTAGATGGTGCCCACCCAGATTAATGGTGGGTCTGCCTTTCCTAGCCCACTGACTCAAATGTTAATCTCCTCTGGCAATACCCTCATAGACACATCCAGGATCAATACTTTGCATTCTTCGATCCAATCAAGTTGACACTCAGTATTGACCATCACACCCAGTCACTGAAGAAACACTGAAAATGTTTGATAGACTATTTTCAAACTCAAAAATGCTCTGATGCACGGACCATTTGGTAAAAGGTATTAAGGGTCTCAGCTAAGTGAAAATAGAAATGCAGAGAGGTAAGTGTAGGCTGGATCTAGTTTCTGCTTTGAAAATATTTAGCAAATCAGGTGAATTTGTCCTTCAAATTTCACAGCATCAAGAGACAAAGCCTAAGGAGGAGTCCTATCAATGTTAGTGAAATCTAGAAATAATAAAGCCCAAGTGACTTCATTAAAAAATATCTATTCCAAACTGCAGTGCAGATGGAAGAGAAAAATCACCTAACATAAGAATTTCTAACCACAAATTGGCCCTCATACATATTTGCTGCCTGAATTCATTCTAACTGGGTGTTAAACAAAACAAAACAAAAAAACCTCAGTCTATGAATTTGGTTTAAAGTTGCCTTGGGCAGATAATGCCATAGACATCTGGTATAAGCTAATGCAAATCCTCTCTGGAGAAATTCAGCCTAGGCTTTAAAGTATTCCCATAGATATAGTTCCAAGACTTATGAATGTATACAGTCAAAATTATAAAAATAACATAAGAAAATATGTCACTATTAGTGAGATCTAGCAGGAATAACACACAGTAGAATCAGACTTCAGAGATGGGAAAAATGAGAAGTAGAATGTTCAATAGTTAATTTTAATCAGTTCAAATCAGTAAAAGATGGAAAATATGAGAGAAGAAACTACGAGACATAATCAAACATATTTAAAAAAGAACAAAATATACAATGTTAAAAACGTAAATGATGACTTTAACAATTGATTAAATACAGCTGCACTGAGCATCAGTGAATTAAAAGATGGATCTGAAAAAATTATGCAATATGCAGCACAAAGAAACAAAGTGGCAGAAAATATGAATAGTAATGAAGAGGAGGAGACTTAGAGTGAGAAGGATTTATATATTTCTAATTAGAATCCCAGGAGAAAAGCGGAGAGAGATGGTTAGGGGGAGGGAAGGAGTGGAGAGAGAGAGAAATTAAAGAGTTAATGGCTAAGACTTTTCTAGAGCTAATGAGAGATATCAAATCACAGATTCAAGTAGCCCCATGAATTTTAAGCAAGATAAAAAAAAATCTCTAGACATATTGTACTAAAACCACAGAACTCTAAAGACAGAGAAAAATCCTTACAGCAGCCAGAGCAAAACAACGGAGACCTATAAGGGAATTACATAAAGACAAACAGCTGACTTGTCAACAGCAGCAAAGGAATTCAGAAGGTCCTGAGGGAAAGATAATCTCAGCGTTCTAAGAGAAAGTAGCTGTCAACACAAAAATCAATATCTGACAACGTTTTTTTTTGTGAAGAGCAATGGTGAAGTAAAGACATTTTCAGACAGATGATGACTTTTCCTCCAACAGGCCTCGAATAAAGGGGATTTTAAAGGATGCACTTTTGGAAGAATAACAGTAATCCCAGATGGAATTTCTGAAATGCAAGAAGAATTAGATGAGCAAAAACAAAGACAAATATACGGGAAAATCTAAACAAATATTACTAGATGAAAAAATAATGGTAATATTTTGTGGATTTAAAATACACTTAAAATACATAATAACAATAGTATGTAAGTTGGAATGGGGTGGACAGTTCTGAAATATCTTAAGGTTTTAACGTTATGTGCAAGGGCTGTAAATGTATTAATTTTTACTTTAAAAGTCACGTATGCATGTTGATACTTCTAGGATTTAAAAAAACTGAAACAGAAGATGAATGTATAATTTCCAAGTTAATAAATAAGAAAAACCAAATGAAAGAAAAAACCTTATCAAGCAAAAAGCAGAGAGGACAGAAGGGAAAAATAAACATACAGAAGGCAGGAAAAATAACATGAAGTAAATCCAAATATATCAGTAATTACGGTAAGTAAAAATAGCTACATATTCTATGGATACAATCTAAAACAGGCAAGATGATGAATGTAAATGGATAAAAATAGCTAGATGAAGCAAATACTACAAAAGAAAGTGGATGCACCTATAATAATATTAGGTAAAATAAACTTTAATAGAGCAAAAATGTTTACAAGAGATAAAAGGTCACTACACAATAATAAAAGGAATCCGTTCACCAAGAACAGATAACTTTTAATCAATATTCACCCAGTCACATAGTCTCAAAATACATAAAACAAAAAAAATGCAAATAATGGCAAGAAGAACCAGACAGATCCACCAACAGAACAGAAGACTTAAACATATCTCTTCATAATCTTTAAATCAAGCAGGCAAAAAATCAGTAAGGATATAGAAGTTTAAACAATGTAACTAACATACCTGATGTGATGAACATACATAGGACACTACATCCCCAGATGGAGAAATTCATATTTTTTTCAAGCACACACTAAAAATTTATAAATATTTACTTTATAAAGGCCCATAAAGCAATCCTCAACAAATTTCAAAAGATGGCTGCTATAGATCACGTTCTCCACCTACAATGCAATTAGATTTAAAAATCAATAACAAAATAGTTACATAAACCATGTGTATTTAGAATTTAGCAACTTTTTTTTTTTTTTTTTGAGATGGAGTCTTGCTCTATCGCCCAAGCTGGAGTGCAGTGGCATGATCTCGGCTCACTGCAAGCTCCGCCTCCCCGGTTCATGCCATTCTCCTGCCTCCGCCTTCTGAGTAGCTGGGACTACAGGAGCCCACCACCGCGCCCGGCTAATTTTTTGTATTTTTAGTAGAGACGGGGTTTCACCGTGGTCTTGATTTCCTGACCTTGTGATCCGCCTGCCTCAGCCTCCCAAAGTGCTGGGATTACAGGCATGAGCCACCGCGCCCGGCCTAGAATTTAGGAACATTTTAACTCATGGGCCAAGGGAAATCACAGTAGGAATCAAAAGAAAATTATAATTAAACAAAACTCATAGGATGTGTCTTAAGTCTTACTTGGAAGGAAATTTATAGCTTTGAAATGATTGTATTTTAAAAAGCTGCAAATTAGCAAATTAAGTGAACATGTATTTAAGTTAAAAAAGAAATGGTTATTAATGTATCAATATTTCATGAACAAAATTTACAAACTATTTGGGAATTAAATATAGTAATGTCCTTATTCTGTGTAGACACCTAGATTTGGCTATGCCTACCATTTGTTTAGTAAGTACTATGTATCAGACTTGGTGCTGAGATAAACCTGTATGTAATTTAGGAATGTAGACCCAGAAGGGGAAAAATAGGAAGAAAATAAATTTTAAAAGCTATACTATGCATTTGTATTATTAAGTTTGTAAGAAGATGGCTGTCTAAGTGGCTGGAAAAATACTTAGTTTCAACTTACTTTAAGAGACGTAGAGCTTTTAAAGAACTGGTTTTGTGCTTTAGTATAAGTTACAAATGTCTTCTTTCATAATTTAGTGTATCAACTCATTAAGAAAAGGTGGTATCATTGGTGTAATATAGAATACTAAATAGCCACTGTTTGCAAGACACTGTGCCAGATGCTATGTTCTGTTGGGTAGGAAGGGAAGAGAGGACAAGAAATTTTGAAGAGCCACTTAAGTGTGATAGGCTTTTAACTTTAACACTCAGCCTACCTCTTCAAAAATCCCAAATTAACCCAAACAACCACCCATAAAATCGCTATATTGTTTAAATTACCTGTACTATTCATGTGATTGCAAAGGAAACAGTAAAATGTATATATATTTAAAACATTAACTCTATTTCTAGTGTTTTCTTATTTTCTTATGAAAACCACTGTCCAATTTCTTTTGTTCTGCTTGCATAGCCCTTTGGAACTGACGTGGCCTTAAACCAAGGCTGTCTCTTTGAATTCTAAGGTCTACTGTATAGTCTGTGAGGTGTCTACAATGCTTGAATGTTCAACAACATTGGAAGATGAGTACTGTTTATATTTCCAGTTAGAAATATCATTCTGAATTTGTAAAAAGATGCAGATATTTTAGCTTAGAATTGAATAGATGCATCAGGGTTAATTAGCAATGCTTCAGATTATAGACCACTGCCGCTTCTTGTGCAACTAACCATCAATTAGCTATGCTAATGAGAAAAGCAGGAAATGATTGCAGGAGAAAATGAAATCAGTACGGAAAAAAGGAAAACAACTGATTTTGCTCGCTAGTTTCAGCCATCAATTGTCAAAACTTACCAGGATGACATATAAGTATAAATTCTAACCTCTTCTTGGAAGAGACAGTATATTAATAAGAAAGTAATGTTAATTCTTTTGAAGTTTTTTCCTTTTCTTGATTATCCTTCAGAGACACAATACCTAATTAATAAAATGACCAGAATATGAGCAGCAGGAAACTTATAGACAGAAGGTTAGTCAGAGGTTCTAATGTAATCCCTAGGGGAACTCTTAAAAAAAAAAAATGAATGTAGAGGTCTTACTCCAAACTATTAAAATCAGAATCTCTGTGGAAAGTGCTAATTAATCCATAAGATGCATAATGTATTTCAACTTGATTCCAACTGCTGAATATTTGCTTTGCACTGAGTTCTCCTTTTGGACAGGAAGGGACTCTGATAAACCACCTCTGGTTCCTTCATCCCCATCTCCATCACTCCAGTTTAGGCAGGAAAACTTTTCCAATGAGACAGTCTTACAGGTGTCTCCTTCCTGATACACGATCCTTAAATACCTTCCTACTGGCTCTCTTCTCTGTTAAGGGCTTGGATGATTTTCTAAAAGGGAAACCTTTATATGAGAGAATGCAGGATACCTAAGCAGTATCTACCTACCTAGTGCCATGATAAATATTTGGACGCAAAGAAAACAGGAAATAAATTATCGAGCGGAGATTGCAGCTCCCCAGAGAGCTCCAGATGACAGGCTCCTGGAAAGTGTTCCAAGATCTGTTTGTTCTCCAGTCCTGAGAACAATAATCTTTGTGGCTGTACTTTTCTTCTTCTTTCCCTACATTTCACTTTCACAACTTTAAAAAGTTACAATAGCTTGCATTATATGCCTACTGCCTAAAGTTTTAAGACAAAAGAATTACAAATATCAAAATTAAAATAATCTGTGAGCCTCCCTCTTCACCACTCCAGAGAAATATATCATTAATGTCATTAGTGTATATCTTCCATGTTTTCTATGTGTAGAAACATGGATTTTATTTTACAGAATTGAGTCATCATATATGTACACTTTTGAAACTTGCTTTTTAATCTTAACCTTATGTTTTGAGAATTTTTCTGGATCATCAAGCTCAAAATCGAGATTTTTGTGTATGCAGCAAAGCCCATCATAGAGATTTACTATCATTTATTTAACCATCCCTCCATATTAGATCTTGATTATTACTTCTGAAATCTGCTTTGTTTTATCTTTTTCCACTACTTATCAGAAAACAAGATCAGCCCTGGTGAGTTCATACCAATTGCTTTTTGTAACTGGTGCTTGACATTGTATCCAATAATTTCCCAAAGTCACAGATGATAATTATGGATACTGAACCCTTAACCCCTCCTATGCTACATATTCTTTTCTCCAATTTTTGTATCCAGCACTTGTTTCATTGGTGATGATACTGCTTTTCCTTCTTTAGGCTAGGCCACACTCCTCAAAAATCCTGAAGTTTACTTCGTCATCTTCCAAATATGTATGTATGGAAGATTCATCATTTTAGTAGCTAACTTACACTGAATGTTACTGTATATACTGTGACAATAGGTTTATGTGATTTTTTATTTGACCTTTATGATAATAACACAGGGTAAATACTACTATTATTCCCATTTTACAGTCAAAGAAAGTGAGGCTTCTTTTGAGTAACTTGCCCAATATCACACACAACTAGTAAGAGGCAAAGCTGGGCCCCGAACCCAGAACTATTTTCTTCTGAACAATTTTTTTTCATTATTATTAACTAAAGTCCATATTTATTCAAATTTTCTTAATTGTTACCTAATGGCCTTTTTCTGTTCCAGCATCATGTCCAGGATAAAACATTACATTTCTTTGTCATGATCCATTAGGTTCCTCTTGGCTATGACAATCTCTTAGACTTTACTTGTTTTCTCTAATAGAGTCACCCCTCATCAACTACAACACCATAGCATCTATAATTCACTGGACATTGCTATGTATGGTTCTGATCCTTACAGCAACCTTCCAAAACAGACGTTTTAATCCTCGTTTTACAGATAAGAAAATCGAGGCTTAGGGAGATGAGAACTAATGGTGCAGGTTACAAAGCTGGTAAATAATGGAACTCGGATCCCGACCCAGGACTATCTGACCATGAGTGTCATGTTCTTTTCACTACTCTGGTTTAGATGACTTATGTATGTGTGCTTTTTATAAATAATTCTGAATGCTAAAACCAGAGTCAGGGTGCCGTAAAGAAGATCTACATCTGGTTCAACTTTCTTATCTAATATCCAAGCATTTTCTATAGATTATCCAATGAAAGGTTCTAAACATATAGTCAAAAGGTATCAGTGTAGTTTGTACACGTTTTCACAAAGCATCGCCCAATTTTGAACAGTCCTGATTGTTAGAAAGCTCTGTGTTCCCCCAACTGATTTTTATCCTTTGGTCTTAATGTGGCTCTTAGGAGCCAAACACAATCATCTAAGCCTTCTACCTAAGTACCCTGCAGGCAGACACATCTCCCCCAGACTCTCTTTTCCTGGCAGAGTACGGCTTAGTTTATTTTTCCTCAGCATCCTAATGATGCTACTTTAAATCACAGTGACTTGCAGTATCCCGATTTAGTTGCAAGTCCTTATAGTGCATTATAGTACAGCAATGTGTATGTCCTATACAATCAGGACTCAATAATTGCTGTTGACTTACTCCTTGCTTAAAGGGAACCACTTACCACCATCACCATCTCTTCTCACCTACCCTCCCCACACACTACATTTCTAAATCCTCAAGCCCAAAGGGCCCTAACACTGACACTTTCTGCAACCCTTTAAATGAGGCAGCTCTCCCTAGAAAACCCCTTGAGACACAAGTTTGGAAAGTGAGTCAAACGTAAGAGGGATGTCTTCTCTGAGTCTGACAAACAAGTTAAAGGGCAAAAGCAGTGAGCCGTGGACGCCTGGAGACAGTTTCTTTCTTCCTGAATACCCCACGCGCAGAGACAGACAGGATCTGCTAGGACAGCGCGCAGGGCGGGGCGGGGACCAGCGCGCCAGGAGCGGGGCGGGCTTCCAGCAGCTGGTTTTTGCTGAGGGCTGAGGGACGGCTCAGCGACACCACGGCCAGCAGCGCTCGCGTCCTCCACAGCAACAGTTACTCAAAGCTAATCAGATAGCGAAAGAAGCAGGAGAGGGAGTCAAGAAATTCCGTGAAGGAGTCCTTACCAAAGTTGTCTAGGTCCTTCCGCGCCGGTGCCTGGTCTTCGTCGTCAACACCATGGACAGCGCCCGCGAACCGACTCCGGGGCGCTTGGACGCCGCTTGCTTCTGGCAGGTCTGGCAGCGCTTTGATGCGGATGGTGAGTAGAACAAGCTACTTGCACACTCAGGTGTAGACGTGGCTCTAAGCTCAGCCCACTGAAAGGACCTAGAGTTTCCCCTTTACTGTAGGGAAAGTTATCGACCTGGGTTGTTAATGCATTGTACCTAATACAGTATCATTAACAGACGTTTGGCATACTGGTGATACACATCTATATACCTTGTTAAAATTCTAAGTGGTAGAATTTCCACTTTCCCCTTTCCAATCTCTCTTTGTGTGTGCGCGCGCCATATATATGGTAGACATACATATATATTGTTTATATCATGACTAATATCATTGTATACATTCAAGGCTTGTGGGACTCAGCTATTTGAAGTCATCCTTCCCTAAATGGGCTCACTTTCACTCAGTGACTTTGTTGTACACCCTTCACTCTCTCAAAATGAGGATAAATTTTATCAACTTTCAAAACGACTCCTCCGCCAAAAAAAACGACTCCTCCACCAAAAAACTACTTGAAAATAAAATGAAACTACTTAATATTTGTTTTTATTAATAAAGAAACAAAATATCTAAAAGGTGTGTTTTAACTCTGCAAACTGGGATTCAATACTTACACCTGTTAAGTTTCTCCAGGCTTCAGAAATTTCTGGGTTACATTTTATTGTTAAGTTCACGTTTATTCGTAGATTAAAATCCATGGACTTAATAGCCTTTTTTTCCCAAACACTAATATAAACCCTAGCATAAAGCACTTATTCTGGAACGGTGTTTACTGTTCAAACCCATATCTTCTAGAGGTAGGTGTTGGCACTTTGTTATTGGAATAACAAAAATAGTGTTGATGGAAGCTTTATAAATTGTGAGAGTAAAAACATATTTAGATAAATACTGTCATGTGTTATTTTATATGTTACTATTATTTATGTTTATTTTCTTGCATTTAGAAAAAGGTTACATAGAAGAGAAGGAACTTGATGCTTTCTTTCTCCACATGTTGATGAAACTGGGTACTGATGTAAGTACTTGCACACTAAGCCTTAATGTATGCCTCTTAGTAAGATACACACATCCAAGTCTTATGTTGATTTGTACCTATTAATTCCATCTGACCTCTTTTCTTCCTTGCATGTATGTAATTTCTCCCCCTCTCCTAGCAACATAGAGGGATTTAGGCAGGTTTTATAAAAGGCACAACTGTAGCATTAGACATGCTGGTCACTGACTTTCAGTGTAACATCTGCCATCCACTCAGAGATCTTAACTGTAGACTCAGTTAACTTGGTTTTGAATGTCTCCTTGGTTATGTCTCTGCTAATTGATTTATACCTGGGGATAAAGTAGCCCAATTTGTTCAAAAAGCTGGAAAAGATGTTAAGCACATTAAGGCTCTGGGTGTTTCATATGTATGATAGTCCTCTGATAGCAAACTACAAACCATTTAAAATCATTTTTCCATTATTCATTTTATTAGAAGAGGTTACAGATTTTTCAGGGAATGACAAACCAGGAAACAGCCAGCATACCCAGAGCCCAGATATAAATGGAAGCCAATCTATCTAGTGTCCATCTGATGGTAAATCTGTCCTTGGGAGATGTAAGTGAACTCTTGAAAGTCTCTGTACCAAAGCAGAGAAAAATTTTACACAGAAACACATGAGCAGAGGCCAGCCTGGGGATGGGCTCGATATGATGAAAGCTCCAGCAGGGCATGCATAGTAGAAGGAGACGCTCTAGGGACAACTGAATTTAAATGAATGATGGAGATAATTTGTCCTTATCCTTTAGCTGTTTATCTGAAGAATAGAAGTGCATCACATTCTCATGTGAGAGCTCAGTGAGGGAACAAGGAGCTCCTCACCACTGTTGAGAACATGGAAAGGGTATGGGATGGGGGTGCAAAGGAAGCCAGTTCAGAAACAAAGGGGCTGACATCTGCCCCCTTCAGCCGCACAGATCTCTTGGTCCCCCTCTATTTCTGTCTGCCTCTCATATTCTGTCTCTCTTTTTTATGTCTGTCTCTGTCATTTTTCTGCTCACTTCTGTTTCTCATCTCTGTGTTTCATGGCTCTCATCTCCCACTGTTTCTTCCTTTCTCTCTGACCTCTCTGTCGCTCATCTTTCTTGTCTCTTTCTTATATCTGTTTCTCATTTGTTTCTCCATCTGTCTGTCTCTTTGTTTTCCCACTCTTTTTCCAGTCTCTCTGCTTCTCAAAGCTCTTTTGTTCTCTCCTTTCCCCAGGTCTTTTATTTCTCCTTTCTTCTTTCTTTCTTATCTCTCTTTTTGACTTTCACTTCTTTCCTCATCATTTTCTCCTTCACCCTTTTCTTTGCCTCTTATCTCCCTTTTTCTCTACCTTTTATTGCTCTTTGTCTGCTTGCACTCCACCCCTTACCCTGTGCAGCCTGTGAAGTGAAAGGATCAGCAGATGAGAAGGATAGAGACATGAGTCCCTTCTTTCCTCTCGTCAGACCACTTGCACACACTCGTTTTTATCCTTCATTCTTGTACTTACACAAGCTACAGGTAGAGCTGAGGAAGCCTCCACCAAGTGAGGCTTCTGCCTCAATCTTGCAGCCAGGTTCACATGCCAGCAGCCCGTGGTGAAGCCCACCAGCCTTGTCCATAGGGCTTCTATTTATATCTGTAAATGTAAGGCTCATTGTGCTCCAGGAACCCATCTTATCTATCATGAACATGGGTATTTGAGGAAGGCAAAAAGACAAAGTTAAAACCATTCAAAACCTTGGAATAAATGGGATGGTCAGCTCCTAAAAATCTATCATCAGGGACCTGGACTTCTCACCTTTTCAGAGGGCTCCTTGCTCTAGTGATTTATAAAAGGGAGGAGAAAAATTGCTATCAGTGTTGAAGCTGGAGTATCTAATTTTCATTCATCGAGTTGGGGTCTGCTCTAAGCTGAGGATGCTGTGAGATATCTTCATCTGAGGCCTTGGCTAACCTTAGAAGCATTGTTGCCTTTGTGAGAGAAAAGAGGGATGTCATCTCTTGCAGCTTGACTGTTTTTATCACTGCCCCTATCTCAGACCTGGTCCATGGACTAATGCTCTTACACAGGGGCAAGCATAATCCTTGAGGAAAGAGGATAACAAAGGACTCACTGGTGTCCTGCGCAACTGCATTCAGTGCAAATGTCCCTGAGGCTGGAAAGGGGGTTGGAAGGTCTCATAATCCTTAACCTAGTGCAAATCAAATCAAATTTCAGTGTGCCTGAGAGTTATATTTTCTTTGTTAAAATGCAGACCCCTAGGTCTCATCCTGTAAGTATTTAAGTACATTTGGGGTCTGCCAAGGATCTTTCATTTTAAAAGCACTCAAAGTCAGTTTGCATGTTTTTTTACCCTCTTTTCCTCCAGGAACGGTGACTTTTGGAGAGGGGATTCTAATATAATTAGGCCAATCCCACTGAGTTGTGGCAAGAGCCCCAGGCACATCTCATGAGCACTTGGCTGGGAAGAAAGCTTTTGGAGCCAGGATGATAAGTTTGAACTCTTAACTAGAAATGATATCATCTGCCATTGGATGCCTTTCAAAATGCCGAGGCACTACTCTGGGAAGTGTGCTTGCAGGGACCTTCACTGGGCACTCCATGTTACCTGGACAACCATGATTAAGGAAGCTATTCCTAATTTTGGGTTTTGTCTCTGATGAGTAATAAGCAGGCCTTAAGGAAGTTCTTAACAATAGGGCAGGATTTCCAAAATGGAAGCCCTTTCAGTTGAGGAACAGTCACCATTTGACTGTGACATCTACTTTTGATTGGTAATGCCCAGTGAGTACAGAATCCAGCAGCAGGGAGGCCTCCACAATCAGGCAGCCCCTCGCTCTGGTGTTCAGCAGTGGTAAGCCATCCTTCAAAGGCATGAATAGCTCTACTTTCCTCTGCTGATTACTGGGTCACAGAGACCTCAGAAGATATTTTGAGGTTTCTAACAGCAAGCTGCCTGCTAGTCTATCCAGGAGAGCAACCAGCTTGCTTGTAATTACCTGTTCCTCAGAGCCTTGGAGGGGATTGACTTAATGGAACCATCAGCTGCAATTGCTGCTGTTTCTGTTACTCCCTGCAAACCTTTTCTTTCAAAATGCTGAGATTTTAGCCAGTCCATGGATAAGCATCAGATTCTATGTGTACATACCCCTCATGTACAGACTGTAGCACATCCTGGGCCTCTTTCAATACTTCAGGGATTATAAGTACCCTGCTGGAGCTTAGTGTCTCAGATAAGGACTGATAGGAAATTACAACAGAAGAAGCCCCAGTTTCTTTTGCTTTAGGTCAAAGGGATAGTCATGAGCTTTGGGGTTCGGGATCTGAGAAGATAGAAGCCAAGATTCTGTGCCCTCAAACTAAAGGTAATGTAGAATCTGGCTACTGCTTATTTGGCTTCACATTTATTTACTTTAAAATCTAATTTTTCACCAACATGACCCATGTTAGTTAACTTCCTTTGGGAATGCCCAGCCCATCATAAAGAATCATTTATTCATCCAACAGATCCTGTGTTCCAGAGATAAATAAATGAATGCTATACTTGCAGAGTTCTTAATCTAAAATATCAAGCTGAAATTCAAAGTGAAGTTCGACCCTGTTGAGTGATTTCCTGTTGAGTATTGTGCTTTTCCTGTATGGTACATGAACACTCAAATGTAAGACACACAAAATCTTTGGTGCTGAGACTAGACAGGTTAATCCCACCATGATTAAGTGGGGTGTCACATGAGGAAACCTGGTTGACAGAAGATCCTGGAGTCTCAAAGAACCTGTTCACCTTCTACAGAGAATAAAAAAAATGTGCCTCTTGTCTCTGAAGGCCCACTCCAAAGAAGGCTCATGGTCGGGGAAAGGATAACTATGTGTGGAGGCAGAAATCCGATGCTCATTCCCTATCTCTGCACCTAGAGCTGCGTGATAGCAACATGCCATTTAAAACTCCTGTGTCTCAATTCTCCTATCCATAAAATAATAATTATTAGAATAATGTTTTGGTCTGCCTGTTTCACAGTGAAGACCAATAAGATAACATAAGTGAAAGGTGCTTTTAGTTGCAAAAATACCCAACGTGTATATTCTTATGCTGATGCAATATCTTCTTGGGTCCTTAGTTTTCCCAGTGTTTATTCTACGCCCCGCTTTGCCACAGATCCACCAAGTGGTTATCCCACACAGGATCATTGAAGCTTACTCTCTTAAACACTGAAATGCTTTTAAGATTTTATATATATATATATACACACACACACACACACACACAGACACTGTGTGTGTATATATATATACTGTATATATTTATATATATGTGTATATGTGTGTGTGTGCGTGTATATATATATATATATATATATATGATTTCCAGTTTATGAGAGCAAGTTTTCCAAGCTAGGATGCCTTAAGTCATACTCACCACTACCTTTGGTCCTTCATGAGGAAAGGAGGCTACTCAAAGGAAGACACAAGACAACAGACAGACTGTCATCTCAGGGACCTGTTAGACTTGCTCTGTCTTAGACAAATGATACGGGCATTATCTCTCATTTCTTCATTTGATGCTTTGGTTCCAAATCACTAATGTATTTTTTCACATTTTTAGTCTGATGTGTGTTCATTTAGAAAGGTATTCTTTTTTTTTTTTTTTTTTTTTTTTTTTCAGAGGGAGTCTCACGTTGTTGCCCAGGCTGAAGTGCAGTGGTGCGATCTTGGCTCACTGCAACCTCCGCCCCATGGGTTCAAGCGATTCTCCTGCCTCAGCCTCCTGAGTAGCTGGGATTACAGGCACGTGCCACCACGCCCAGCTAATTTTTTGTATTTTTAATAGAGACGGGGTTTCACCATGTTAGCCAGCATGGTCTCAATCTCCTGACCTCATAATCCACCCACCTCAGCTCCCTCAAGTGCTGGGATTACAGGCGTGAGCCACCACGCCCGGCTGGTATTCATTTTTTTTTTGTTTTTAACTAGACCCTTCACTGTTCCCCATTTATAATCACCATATGAATATGTTTGGTTGATGTTTACAGAGTCAGACTGTCCAAGTCCTCTTATTTTAATCATTTTGGGTTTCTAAATACAGGACCAAAGCCAGAGAAACAGCAGATGACCTTGATATGGCTAGGATACACAGATTCATTTGATGGTTACATCATCTCAATCACAAATGCTAGTGGTTTCGGTTTATAACTTCAAAAAATAGCTATACATATAGATGCTATTTTTTAGTTCTTATTCATATAACTTTTGTTTTTTTTTTTAGAGACTCACCTTCACTACAATTTATTTCAAATAAAGTTTATTGATCACTATTTATTATCCATTTGGGAACTATACAAGCCATTAATTCGTTAACTTCTTTCTATTGCATGAATTTCATCTATTTATCATCCCTTGCAGCAAAAGGCAACAAGTAAAAAAGAAAAAAAAAAAAAAGGAAGTACAATTCTATCTTTATACTTACTGACAAAAGTTTGTGTATGATTGAACAGGGAAGAGGCAAACTACTGACTGACATGAAACTTGGCAGTTCCCTATATATCCAGTATCCACACCAATCCTGGAATTTTAGAGAATCAGATATTAGAGGATCCAGTAGCTTAAATTATATCAGCTCACAGCACCTTTTCTACCTTACATCGAACATTTGCTATGCACCCACCTCCTACAATGAGTTGGCACGATGGATGCCAATGTCAGGGGTTGAGGTCTAGCATAATGCCCAGGAACTTCCCTAGCATTAAAATTGTTCTTGCTGACCAAAGTGTTCCCTGGTTTTCTAAGAATAGGCTTTCAAACCTTCAGGCTCTTATAATATTTAAAGCATCTGGTTATCTAACTAGTTGCCAGAACCTATCCTGAAAAATCCCCAAAGCAAGTCATCAAGCTTTCCTTGCATTTTGTTTGAACCATTTCTCATTTATTAACAACTTAATGCTGGAATGCAATGACTCCATTAGGTGTTCTCTGCCTCATCTCAAGCAACAACAAGGTGTGGTGGAAAGTGCACTAGACCAGATATCAAATGTGCTGGTTTCAAGATTGTTCTGCCAGTATTCAGCAGCATCACCCTTCTGGCCTATTTTCTCATCAGTAAAATGAAAGGGGAGTGTCTCAGATCCTTAGAAAAGATTGCCAAGCATCCTCTGATTTTTTTCTCCTTTACTCTTTTGCTTCTAAATCACAAAGACTAATCTGAATGAATCATATGTTTTGATTTATAGTGCAGCAATGGATAAAATTATCATGAATTTGAGTATTAGTCTTCATATGTTAAGATCTGGAAGGTAGAGAGTTTGTACTACTTTTCTACTAGATTTTCTACTCCCTGAAAAACATTTGCCATATGCAGTCTTCCCTGGGTTTTATTCCTGAGAGCAACATGTGGTGCCATGCTAAAGTGTTTTAGGATATTTTGTTCCAGGAAGGACTAAAACAGAGCCTGGGTTGTTCTGGCAAGTTCTTTGCCATATGCAAGAGGTCAACTGAAGCGATGACAGCCTGAGGGGAAGAGGTGAGGACTGACAGCCCCTCCGAGTCAAGAATACAAAAAAACCAAAAACATTTTCTCAGCTAGTGATGGGAAAATGATAAAGGAGAATTTCCATGTAAGAAGCGGGAGCACAAAAGAAAAAACAAGTTTCCCAAAGAGGAAGAAGCTAGTAGGCCAGCAAGGAAGCCAGGGGCTGAAGGGTATAGTACATTTTTTTCTGCCTCCCAGGGCCTTTGTGAAGATCCAGGGAGATAATACTTGTTAAAGAGCATGGCTTAGAGCCCATCCTCTGGCTGGCACTCCAAAAATGTTTATTTACCTGCTCTTCTTTCCTATTCTTGTGAATTGGATGTAGCAGTTGTTAATTCCCCACCACATTTCTCTTTCCACCATCTCCTCTCTTCTTCCATTAGGGAGAGGTCCCAGTGGAAAGGAAGGCTAGACAAAGATGCCTTCCACCAGCCTGTGATGGAGGGCAAAGACCAGGTCTCTTTTGCTGACTATAATGTCACCAGTGGCCAGAATTGTGTTTGGCACATGGTAGGTGCTTGATAGAAAGCAGTGTTTTCTGAGTTTTGTACCTGAAGGCAACATGTGGTGGGCTAAAGTGTTTTAGGACATCTTGAACCTGGGTTGTTCTGGCAAGTTTTTCCTTATCTCAGGATGTTGCATCACCAGCACATGCTAGGGTTATTCTTGAAAAATACAAGTAAGAAAGGCAGAAGAACTGAGTCAGCCCAAGGCCACCCAGATAACTGTCCTGTACACATGTGCACAGATGATGCATCCAGAGAGTGTCCTGAAGGCTGAGTCACTTCCACCCCCAACACCAACAGGGAGGGTAATGAATCAGCAGGATTACCTCTTCTAAGTCCCTCTAACTTACAGCTGGAGGGCTTGGGACCAGAGATAGCATGATAGTATTAAGGAGAATGAATTTAGCATAAATTTCAGCAAGTCTAGAATCTTAGAATTGGGCACTCTTTGGGATTATCTATGCTTCTCAACCCTTGCATCAGAATTCATTATTTATTGTTGGTTACATATGTCACTTTTACTGTAGTAACCATAAAATCCACCAGAGAAGACAATTAAGGTTCAACGTAGAAGGGAGTTGTAACATCTTTGGTTAACTCAGCAATTACCTTATTACTTTGGTCTCCTCTTTAATTATTTCTCCCTTCTCATTATTTTTTTTTCCTTAGAGAATACAAAAGAAGATTAAAAAGGAGTTACATACACCTGGAGGCCCAGAACAACTAGACTTTTCAGTTAAAAAATGTAAAACCTCTGAGTTACTGGGAAGAAAACCTGTAATTACAATACAATCTTTTGTCACAACCAAATATAACACTGTTCAAATTTGTTCTTTCAGCACCCTAGTCTCTAAGCTTCTTTTTATCAATATTTTAATAACTAATTAACTGTAAATTGTACCTAGTCAAGATTCTGATTAGTGCTTGGTTGCTCAAGAAATCTCCAGCATTGCTCTTTCTTCTACAAAAGGATAAAATCACTTTAAATGGCCAAGGAACCTGCTTTCCAGGTTCGAAAAACATAATTATCATGCCGTGTGTTTTGAATATTTGCTATCCCAACTATATCTTTGAGATCCCAGTGGCTTTAATGTGGCTCTGTTTGGTCAATTGCAGGACACAGTCATGAAAGCAAATTTGCACAAGGTGAAACAGCAATTTATGACTACCCGAGATGCTTCTAAAGATGGTCACATTCAGATGAAAGAGGTACGTTTCATGACTGTATCTTTCATGGCTCTACTCTTCTTGACTGTTTTTTTCTTTACTTTGTCATCTTGGGCTGTAATATCCTTTGGAAGACAATGGAAACTTTACATTTGATCAGGAAATTGGAGATTTCTGAAAGGCAGTTGGCTTAGATAACATTTTAAAAGTAATCATCTCTCCTTTTTCATCTACTTAGTAACAAAGAGTGTGCAATTCTTTTATCATTTTATTTAGGTCAATTAATATTTGTACTTATTTTATAATTGGGGAATTGAAATGATAGAGGCCTTGCAATTACTTGATCCGCCATTTGTCTCTTTATATAGTGTCCTGTTCAAACTGAGCAGTGATATAAGGAAAAACTTACTGAAAATAAATAAGGTTAAACTTCAGCATCAGCTCCCAGTGGAGATGGGAAAGATCTATCCCTAAGATCATTAAAAGCATGACAGACAATAGCTGTCTTTACTTCAACTTAATCCACTTTTATGGAGCACATACTAAAGCATGTACCTATGCTACGTGTGCAGCGCTGTGGATGGTCTACAACTTACCTGATCATTTCTCCTTCCAGTTACAAAAATGTTTACAGTTTAGAAAGTACTTCCACATATATTTTATTACTGTATTCCCGTAGTAGTTAAGATGATGATAGGCATGGAACATTATTCCTATTTTGCTGATAAGGACTTGAGTTACTTTCCTAGAATGACATGACCAAATAAGTGGCAATGGTTTTAGTGGAACTCTGCTTATAGATAGGAATCTATACAGGTTCATACTATGTAGCTATAAATCTGTATGTGAAAATGAGTCAATCTGAAACTAAGATATTTTTTCATAGTCAAAACTGCCTGTTAGACATATTACCTGACAATGGGAGAGCTAGTCTCTGGATGTTGTGACACTGCCATATCTGAGCAGTCCATATTATTGAAGAGAATAATAGGACAATTTCTTCAGGAAGTTATGTTAATAGCGCAGGATAATTTCCCTTTATAAAAAGTGTGCGTGTTCACCAGGAGACTGCCTTTTCAGAAAACGAATAAACTAAACTCTAGATTTATGAGTGTAGCTGTTTCCAAACTTTTAATCAAAGGCAAAATTGTATATGTAACCAAAAATTATGATTATACTGGATGTAAAAGTATCAATGTGTGCATCAACAGAACAGTAAATGCAAACAGCAAGTTAGGCATACTAAACAAAAGATTCATAACTACATGTTCACTGTTGTAATTTTCCAGACCCTGGAACAGAGCATAGCATATAGTAGCTCAGTATTTCTTGACCTAATTAATGAGTGAGCAAAAACATAGCAAATAACTGAAAACTATGTCATTATCTTACTAATAACAGAAGACATTCCCCAGTAATTGGCCAACCATTTTTGTCTTGTAATTCTGCATATGAGTGTCATTGAGGTTGTTGTTTGTACGAAAGCTGATGGTGCATGACTGCATCGTTCCCAAGGCTCCTTAAAACCTTATGAGTCTGTGAGTCTAAGGAGCAGCAAGGCCTTTTGTTTCCCCTACATTCCCTTGCTGTACTATTGACCATTTCACTTACTCCAATTACAGGTAGTCATGACATAAAAATCAGCCCACTTTGGCTCATGTTGGATTTTCTAGTAAAAATTAAGATGGGAAAAAGGCCACCATTAGTCTCAAAGAACAGTTCCCTGTTCCAGTTGACCCTGTGTAGGTTGATGGGAAAAGCATGAAGTCAATATGGTGGAATATGAAACCTTAGGCAAGTTACTTAATTTCTCTGAGCCTCAATTTTATCATCTTCACCAACATGGCAGTCATCATTTATTGACTATTTGATATGTATGAGGTATTTTCCTAAACAGTTTATAAATACTGGCTCATCTTACTTTTAGTCTTCCCATCTGGACCAGGATATCAATATTATTATCTCCATTTTCCAAATGAGGAAATTGAGGCATAGATATATTAACTAAATTACCTAAGGTCAAATCATTAGTAAGTAATGGAGAAGACATTTAATTTCACTCTAAAGCCTATCACTTACACTTTGAACTGCACTGCCTCCCATTGACAAAAAGGGGATATTTATACTCATCCTGAAAAACTGGTGTGAGGGCTTAATGAGATGATAACTAAAAAGCATCTTGCTGGTACCTGCCATGTAGCAGGCACTCAAAATCTGGTAGTTATTGTTAACATGATGTGTCCTCGAGCTGACCCACATCCAATTAGAAAATGTGAATGAGAATGTGAGCTAATTACACCTAAATCCCTTCCGGAGCATCTGCTGTGGACTCACTCTGTGGTATTGTACAAGACACTGAGCAAACTACTCAGTTAGAGAAGAAATGACCATTGTCTATGGGAACAGCTCAGAAAGAAGACAACATATACTACAATACCCTAGGCTTGGCAATGAACACAGCCAAACCTGAGAAAAGTATTATAACTACACAGGGGAACAAGATATTATTATACCTTTGTTCAAGGGAGTGCATGAAGTAAATCAGTCAAACTGGTGCTCATATTAAAAAGCTGATTGGCTGAATTTATCATACTTGAGTCAACTGTTGTAGTATCTTATAGACACTAATAATGTAAAAGAATATAAACCATAGCTAACACTCAAGTATCAAGCCAGGCAGCAGTTATTCCTGCTTTTGCACTGAAGTACTGTATATATACAGCATCTCACCAGTAAACCATAGTGATTAAAAGTGTGGGCTTGAGATCGCCAAGCTGAAATACTGACTTCATCACACACTAATTACAAAATGTTGGCAAGTTCCTTATCTCTGTATAGACCAGTTTCCTGCATCGGAAAATAACAGTAATGGTATGTTGTGCACCCTATAGATTGTTATTAGGATTAAATGAATTAGCATATGCAAGCATTTAGAATAATGCCTGGCAAACATAAGCATTATTTGCTATTTTTATCTTCTGTTACTATGGAATTAAATTAATTCAGTATTGGAAGTTCTTAGAATAGTACCTGGAACATATCAACACTTAACAAATTTATAATTGATATTAATGTTATATTCATCATTATCTTAGATTTTAAGCTCGTGGAAGGCAGATATCCATAGCGATTTATACTTAGTAGGAGTGTGATACTTTCTGAAAGAATAAATGAATCAAAGAATGTCAATCAAGAGCACAGAACTGCAAACTGAGCTGTTCATCCTGGAAGATCTGAGACCTTCCGCCCTGGAAGACGTACCACCATGCCTTTCACCAGAGAGCATTCTTAAATGGACACTGGCCAGGGTCCCCGACTGTTATTTTTTCTGTTCCTTTAGCTTGCTGGTATGTTCTTATCTGAGGATGAAAACTTTCTTCTGGTCTTTCGTCGGGAAAACCCACTGGACAGCAGCGTGGAGTTTATGCAGGTGAGTGCTTGGTTATGTCTTTATGGAGAAAGAGGATGGAGACAAGGCTATGATCTTAGCCACCTGCTGTGGCTACCACCACTCCTGCCCAGTGGTCAAGGGAGAGCTGAGCACTGAGGATAAGACCAAGCAAAAAATGCCTTAGTGATGAGTGAGGACTTTGGTCCCAAACCCCAGTGTTCTCTCAGTACTGTCCTGGGGTGCTCCTGAGCTGACAGGCTCCTTTAGTTTGGGCTGGAGGAAACTTTAGACAAGAGGCCAGGCAGGTACATTGAAGAATGGAGAGGGAGGGGAGGTGGGGGACTATGGAAAGGAGAGCAGGTGCCCCATCTGAAGCCAATATCCCTATGGAGCTTCAGCCTTTTGAGAATGCTGTCTAGAAATCTAGACTCTAGAAAATGGCGGCAACTAATTTTAGTTTTGAAGGCATGATGATACAGAACATAATGTATTAGAGTGCTGGTCCAGCCAGGAGGCCTTCTGTTTATAATCATGGGAGAGTAAAAGCTAAAGGCAACATCAATAACCTCTCTTACCACTTTCCCTCTGGCTACCCCTTCTCTCAGCCTCTCAGTGTTACTGCTCTGTTGGTGAAAAACAACAAGGGAAGGGCAGATAAGGGTTTCCCCAAGGCCAGAGCAGCAGATTCAAGACAGCCACTGCATCCAGGGCCCCACAATGGATACAGTTACCATGTCCCCATTTAGGAGATAGTAAGTTTTGCATAGGCAATTTACAGAAGAAATTCTGAATGGACCATGAATTTATGCCAGTAACTCAAGAAATGCAATAATTTTATGGAAAGTAATTTTGGAAAAATTCAATCACGATCCTTTAAAATTTCATTATCCACAGTTATTTTTTTTAAATTTAATTTGTCCTGGCTGGGCACGGTGGCTCACACCTGTAATTCCAGCATTTGGGGAGGCCAAGGTGGGTGAATCACCTGAGGTCAGAAGTTTAAGAGCAGCCTGGCCAACACTGTGAAACCCCATCTCTATTAAAAAAAAAAATAAAAACAAAAACAAAAATTAGCTGGGCGTGGTGGTGGGCACCTCTAATCCCAGCTACTCAGGAGGCTGAGGGTGGAGAATTGCTTGAACCCAGGAGGCAGAAGTTGCAGTGAGCATAGATCGTGTCATTGCACTTCAGCCTCAGGGACAAGAGGGAAACTTGGTCTCAAAACAAACAAACAAACAAAAAAAACCACAAAAATTCTACTTTTTCCGGCATCTATTTTATGGCTATAATCAGAAATGTAGACAAAAGTTTTCTGTACAATGATGTTCATATAATGTTGCAGTGTCACTTATAGTTCAAACTAAAAATAACATAAATGTGTAACAATAGTGGAAAAGTTAGTTAAATTATGATATATTCATATAATTCATTCATTCTACAAATTCTTATGAGCACTGTAATATGCAAGGCACTGTTCTAGGTGCTGCAGATTCATTAGCAAAAAACTACAGTATTGAACATTATTGATCACTGAAGATCAAATTTTCAAAAAATAATTAATGACATGAAGGAAATGCAATATAATATTAAGAAACAAAATTGTATATGGAATTTGATCTTAACTTTGTTTAAAAGTTGTTTACCCTGAGGCCTGAATAAATAAGATAATAGGTAAGTATACACAAATAAATATCGGTTGTTCGTAAGTGGTAAGATTTCAGGTGATTTTATTCTTTGTACTTTTGTATTTTCCAATTGTGTATAAAGTCATAATTATTTAAAATGTATTTTAAGACATTTTCAAAATGATTCTAATTGTGTTTAAAAACACTCAGATAACATTTTTAATAAAAATAACAAAGAGACTGCCCAAGCGTATAGATAATATGACCCCAATTCTGTTTGTTAGTGTATGTTGTAGAAACATGATAGAAATGAAACACATAGAAACAATAAGTAATTATCTCAGGAGAGGAATTTCTGGAGATTATAAATTTTTTCTTTTTGTATTTCATTAATTTTGTACAGTGAACATGATTTCAGAAAAAAAATCATGAATATAGAAAAATAGTATTAAAATGTTAGGCCTAGTGTAGCCTTGAATAATCTTGAGAAGTGGGAAAAGCACATGGCCCTATGGAGGCTTCTTATCTTTTTTTTTTTTAAATTCTACTTTTCCTGCCTTTGTAGTTTGTCGATTTTATCTGTAAAGAAGAGCTTTCCCTTTCTGTACCCAGTTTTTAAAACTATCATTGTAAATTATTCGTTTTTAAAAATTGACTGTCTTATATCCCATTACATTCTACATATTTTAAGAAATTCTAACTTTTCCCCTGAACCACAGGATCTTAACACACTATAACTCTTACTCACCAACTCATGTGCCATTATTGTCCAGAATATTAGTTCTATCTTGTTTTCTTTAATCCCACAAATTTTATGCAGTCAAGATTTGTTTCAATTTGCCCATGTGTCACCACATGTCATATTGCTACCATTGTCTTTGTTCACCATTCCTTTTTTGTGTATCTCAGATTTCCTTCTTCCTGTTCCTTCTTCTTCCTAGAGTATATTCTTTATTGAGAGTCTGCTGGTAATAAACTCTGCTTCTGTTTGTCTGGAAATGTCTTTATTTTGTTTTTATTCTTTAAAGATAGGCTTGCTGAATATTCACACAAAAATCTTTGGCTCTCCAATGACTCAGCTGTAGTAAAACTACACAATAATTTAGATGGAAATTGTTGGAGAATGGCATTTAAAAAGCATGCAAAAAATTTTAAAAATTATTTGAAATTCTCATAGTTTTGGCATATTCATATGATAAAAGATGTAAATCACATTTAACTCATTGATTGTGTAAATTGGACTAAATTCAGACATAAATGACAGGGTCTGAAAGGAGTGACATTTCTGAATTGTTATCACTAAATATCAGCACCAGTGTCGACATAGCATCAGTATCAACATCTCCTACTATCCCTGCAGAGTCTGAGCTCAGGACACTGATTGTGGTTAATAATTAAGGTTCCTGCAGTTGGTTAACACAGAACACAGGCAATCCATCTAGGATCTAAGAAAAATCTGTCAATGGAAAAAAAAACACAACAACTTAGTGTAACCTTTCATTTTGTACAAGAGTTAGGGAGCTTGCCAACTGATGTGAGGCTTGTCCATGGAATAATCAGAGGTGGTGAGAGTAACAGAATTTATTAAAGAAAGTAGTTCGGTGCTTTCCTCAAAGAGTTTCAGCTGTTCTGTCTTCCAGTTCAGTAACTGCATCTTCAGTTGGATGAATGCTGGCCTCACACTAATGAGAGGAGTAGCTTATAACTGGGAATTATCAGTTATTTTATTCCCTCCATCAGAGACAAGACCACACAGGCAAGATTTCTTAGGGGACTTTTCTGCAGTGTAATTTTTTAAGGTTCATCTTTCATTAAGGTTTTAGTTTTGAAGCTTTAGTTTAAAGCGGGCACCTCGATCTGATTTTCCACCTGTGTGGGTCCCATGATTTATTCCCTGTCTACCACATGTGCAGTTTTCTCATAAAACTGCAGACTTTGTTGCCAGGGACCAGCAGATATACTTGGGATAGGCTTTGGTTTCAGTCCTACATTACCACTCTAAGTTTGTGCTTTCCTATCATGTTGGGTCTCTTAGGAGTCCTTTCACTTTCTTGTGATCTATGCAATGTAATTAAAAGTTATTTACATAGGATGTTGCATTTTTAGGTATTTAGTACTGAGAGGGTTTCTTAGTTTGTCATATTGCCCCAAATTGAAGTTCATCACTTTGTATCTTTCCATTCTGAACTTTCCAAAAGAACCCTTTCGATTAAAGCCCACTCAGTGGGCTTTCATTGAAACCACTGTGGCCCTCCTTAAGTGGCTCCAAGTGAATGCAGTGATCCATTTCTGGTGGATTCTGCCCAAAATTGCTGTCACCAAAGAAAGCCTAAAGTTTCCCATCAAAAGTGGAATTTCCATTCAGTTAAGTACTGTTTTCAGGTGCTGAACTGTAGTAGATACCACATAATTATTCCAACTTATCTGAGGATAAATGAATTAATGACTTTTGTGTATTTCAGATTTGGCGCAAATATGACGCTGACAGCAGTGGCTTTATATCAGCTGCTGAGCTCCGCGTAAGTGTCACTGGGTGAAGGGGTGGGTTTGTTTATCATTGGGAATTTGATATGTGTGTATCATGAGTTTGATTTCTGTGGGCCCAGGAAAGATGTATTTGAATATGTTACTCAAAAAATACATACATATGTACATATATGTATATATATTCATTTTTAAAATGTTTAGAAAGTGCAAGTCACATTGCTGTCTCTGGAAAAGCAGCATAATTGAGCATTTATGATAACTTTTTCATGCTGGAGCTAGTCCCTGGGCCCCGTGAGCTCCCTATAAACAGCGACAGCCCTCAATTCTTGGATTTATTGCTTGCTAAAAGCATTTTATTTCCTCCTGGAAACAAACAACCCACAATTCTTGAAATAAGGCCTTTTAAGACCTTTGCAGTTTATTTGCTCACTATATGAAGTATGACTCTTCTCTTGGCGCCACAGAACTTCCTCCGAGACCTCTTTCTTCACCACAGAAAGGCCATTTCTGAGGCTAAACTGGAAGAATACACTGGCACCATGGTAAGTAATGAATAATTACTCACTACTCCATGAGTAATTACCTCCATGAGGACAGCTCCCCCACTCCCTCCCCAGACCCCAGAAACAGTGTCTGCTAGAGAGGTCGTCCTTGAGAATTTGAAGGCTAAATGAATGCAAGAGGAAACCTCAACTCTGAAAAACACTGGCTAAAACTGAACTCTTGTAGCCTCTCTCTTGTGACCAGGTTGCATCTATTTGAGAGAGAAAGCTGTTCACCAGTCTGTGGGGAAACCTGAAAAGTTCAGTCAATATTAGGTTTCTAAGCACCGCGCCAATAACCTCAATGTTAATTGAAGTCACATGGAAGCAAGTAAACATGGACTTAGACAATCAGTACCAAACAGATGGAAGCTGCCTCTCACCACAGTGGATGATTCTCCTCATTTAGCATGTTGATTTAGTGCAGCTGGAGAGTCAGATAGATGGAGGATGCATGTCCTACCTCTGCCACTTACCAGCTATGATGTAAGAAAACTGTCAAGCCTCTCAACTTTATTTACTTCTCCTATAAAATGGGAATGAATAGTACCTAATTCCTGTGAGGGCAAATGCGTTGATGCATTTGAAGGACTTGCATACTGTCCAGAATACAATGAGTTAGCTCTTATTGCAGTAGTTGTCATTATTTCACAATCCCCTCATGTCATCGTTGTTCCAAGTGACCTTGAGACTATTTTTGTGTCAAGCTCCATGGAAAGTGGTGAAGTAGGAAGCTGCCTTTGGTGAACTCATCCTCATGTTCTGTTTCAACACCTAACTTGATGCATTTCTCCCAGTACTCATCAATGATTTGTATTAAATTGTATCTGGCTCCTCTGTCTTTTCTCCTCCCCTATCCCTTTCTCATCCCTAGGTGTGTGGTTCATTCCTATAAAAATCTTCAGGTTTCTTAGTTAGTAAGCATGGAAATTTGCTGATAAAGCCTTAATTACTTGTAGGATTGTTATATTTATTATATAAAGAGTTATTGAGCAGTTTCACCTCATTGAGCCTTATGGTGAAGTCAGGGATACATATTACTGAGAAGAGTTTGTTAAAATGTGTACCACCATGTTGACCTATTTGGGCTTTTAATTGGTATTTCCAAATACTATAATATTTCCAACAACTTCTCTACAGTGTTGGTATTATTCATGCAATTTTATATATCTGATGACTAAGGCTAAGAAAGCGTTTTAAGTGACTAAGTCACCACCAGGTTGAGTTCTTAAGCTCATTTTAAAGATCAGATAACTGAGAAAAAATGTTCCTTAGCTAAAGGCATCTGTTAAGCTGGAAGCTAAGCTCCCCTGATTTTCAGCCCTGGAGCTTTCTCTACTCTCCCTCTGTACTCTGCTCTGAATGTGCCTCCAGTCAGATGAGTCTGTGTTGGGAAGGAGGCAAGTGCTCTTGACCCTGGTAACTTGTAATTGGCCTAGACAGGAGAAAGCAAATGCCAAGGAGAGAATCAAATCTCAGGGCAGGATCTCAATTAAGGAAATTATTCAGCCTCTTACTATGTTGATTTGTTTTAATAGCATGCAAAATGATGTCTGAAATCCTGAGTAAATATGTGCTCAGCACCAAAGGGTGAAGTGGGAAATCCCCCAGCAGTGGGAAGCAGTTTCCCAGCTACAAGAGAATCTCTAGGTTCCTTTTGACCTAAGCTCCAGTGAAGCCCTCTAATAGAATGAATACTATGAAAAAGGAAATTAGATGGAAACTGCTTGGGGTACAGAACAATAAGGAGGTGTTTTTCTAGTTCAGCATATTTTTAACATTGATTTAACAGAATGTTAACACTGGCTGTTGTTATCTCGATTTTATCGACTTATAAAACATGACCTGCTTAATGAATATATTTTCATGTAGAATCTCCAGCATGTTGCCAGTATTTCTTTGACTATCTTTGACTCTGAGGAGCTTGCCCCCACCTCCAACTAACCATACTAAACCACTACTCTTTTACTTCTTAATATAGCTCAGCTTTTTTCCCCTCACTTTTTTCACCTGGTTCTTGCTCATCATTCGATATTCAGTTAGATATCAACTTGCCCTAAAAGAAATCTTCTGTAGCCTTCCCTCCACGGTGAGCCCAGTACCCCTTCTCTGTGCCTGTGTAGTGCCTTGTGCATATCATCATCTTAGCTTCTTAATAATTTAATTCATTCCGCAAATATTCATTACGTATCTACTATGCCCCAAGCATTATTCTAGTCAACAGGGATTCAACAGTGAGCAAAATAGACAAAGGAGAGACTGACAACAAATAATAAACGTAATTAATAATTCATTATATTGCATAACAGAGGGAGATGAGTGTTATGGAAAAAATTAAAAAGTGGAGTTGGGCCAGGAATGGCAGTGCTAGCAGGAGCAGTTGGGGTAGGGGACTGGGAAGAAGGGGTACTTTTCAATAAGGTGGTCAGGGTGGCTCCTCTGAGAAGGTGAGATTTGAGGAGGGACTGAGGGTACAGGAGGCACAGGGCCCCTAGTGCAAAAGCGCGCCTGGGATTTTTAAGAACAGGGGAGACCAGCATGGCTGGAGCAGAGCAAGAAAGGATGAGACTAAACGGCAGCCAGACCATCATGGGATTTTTAGCCCATCGTGAGGACTTGGGTTTTAGTTAGATGGAAAACGGCTAGAGGGCTATGATGCAGAGGATGTCAAGATTTGCCCCCTTGATTGAGAAGAGTCCTCAATGGGCAAGTATGGAATCAGGAAGATCTGCTGAGAGGCCATTGTTGCCATCCAGGTGATGGAGGATGGCAACTTGGACTCAGTTGGAGTGGCAGAAGAGGTGAGAACTAAATATATTTTGAAGATAAACTTGAGAAGATTTCCTGATGAATCACGTGGGAGTCAAGGATGACACTGATGTTATCTGTTTATGGCTCTTGTACCCCACTAGCCTGTGACTCCTCAAGGGTGAGGACAGCATCTAACCTTCTTGTCCCAGCCCTCACATGGGACCTGACACGTAGTAGGCTACTTAATGCATATTAAACTGAACTTTCAGTTGTTACCTAATAGCCAGCTATGATGAAACCATGACAAAATAAGGAACGTTTGTCTTTGGGAACCTCCTATCTCCCCTGTCAGTGTTTCTTATGACCCTGTGCCCCTATTATGGCTCTTGCTCCCTTTTGGGTTGGAGGGAGCATATTGCATATTGCTTGGAGGGTTGCATATTGCACATTTCAGCATTTTGCACAGACCCAATCTTCCCCAAGCAGAGCTTTATGCTCTGAAATTCTCCTTTTCTCCTCTCCTTTAAACCAAACCTGCCAGGGCAGAATCAGAAAGGGTGCAGTATGTGGTTGAAGAAAGATGATGCACATCACAAATCAGGCCAGTTGCCCAGAGCTTTTCCCTTTACAGCCATCAGGCTTAAATTAAAGAAGCTTCAGGCTGGCATCACCTTACAATGGGATGTCCTGAGCTCAAGAAAATTTGGCAGTATGCAACATTTTTAGCTTAGATTCGTAAGTCTAGAGTCCTGGGAAGTAGCTGAGGGAAATCAGAGTGATCTTACCCAATGTTTAAGTATCTAGTTTGAGAACTGTCCATTGGCCAAGACAGTCCTGTTATTCTATGTCTGTTTCATTGCCAACACCTCATAGCTCTTCTGCTCATGTGTGCTGCAGTTAAGTACTCATTTTGGTTCTAAATTGTCCCATGGAGACAGGTCCATAATCAAACAAACTCCAAATGGCCCCTGTGTTAGGCCATTGTTGTGTTGCTATAAAGAAACACCTGTGACTGGGTAATTTATAAAAGAAGGTTTCATTGGCTCATGGTTTTGCGGGCTGCACAAGCATGATGCTGGCATCTGCTTTGCTTCTGAGGAGGCCTCCAGGAGCTTTTACTTATGGTAGACAGTGAAGCAGGAGCAAGCACATCACATGGCAAAAGCAGGAACAAAAGAGAGAGAGCCGAGGAGGGTGCCACACACTTTTAAACAACCAGATGCTGGGAGAAAGCATTCACTATAGCAAGGACAGCACCAAGGGGATGGTGCTAAACCATTCATCAGAAATCTGCCCCCATGATTCATCACGTCCAACACTGGGGATTACATTTCAACATGAAATTTACAGGAGACAACATCCAAGCTATATCAGCTTTTCATTGACTTTTTATGCACTGAGATGACAGCCAAGTGTGGAGGAAGCTGGTGAAACAGTTTGCACCCAAAGATTTGAGTTTGATTAGAAGACAAAATGAGTTCAATGAAATTTTGACCAATCGATTTCATTTTTCTTCCCTAAGTCATAGAGGTGACTTATACTTTCCAACAAACAGATTTTGGAACTTGATAGTTGATTTTTTAAATGACTTTTTACATTTCCCTAGAAACTTCTGGGTGTACTAACTTTTAGGAACTTAGCTTTTTAAAAAACGACTTCTACATCCTGAGCTCTGATATACTAAGCGTGAAATCACGTTATTGCTGCTTTAATGGATTTTTATTGAGCAATGGACATAATCATGGCAATACTGTATTAAAGATTTTGTTCTGAGGTTTAGCATCAAATGCTTTACTTAAGAGATGTAACTTATTAAATGAATTCAAATTGATCTGAATAAGGATTGGCACATTTAAAAACTGGCTGAAGCATGACTAATGAGTGAGTTAAGGCAGAATGACCAATCAGAAGAGAGAAGCAGAGGTCTGCACATCTTGTCTTATCCTGATTCCTAATTAATGTTCTGGACAAGGAAGGAGACAGCCTATTATTAAAATCAAATTATGGTACTGAATTTAGAGGTGCTGCCAACGCCAGGCAGGAGGAAAGATTTAGCTGTCTGGATAGGATATTTTTAGATAATATTTACTTTTGTTAAATGTAAGCTAATATTTCTGGCTGATGTTAAATCACATACTAAATTAGAGCGGGAAACTTGAACTTTTATAAAATAACACATTTAAATCTGAGACTATGGTGAGGTGGTAAATTAAAGAAAAATAAAAAGAAAGAGAAATAAGTTTTCCTGTATTAGGCTGACTTGTCCCAGAGGCAGCAATAAGCACAGCCCAGACCCAGGAAAAGTCTTGATAATACTATCTAATGTGCTCTGGAGACTCTCCCAGCACTCCCTCAACATACGGAGAAGAAAAACAAATTTTCCTTTATTTTATGGAATGAGTTTATAGATTCCTGTTCTCTATAACTAGTGACTTCGGGTATTCTGTTTTATCTAAGAAGTACAACAAAGGTCATAAGAAGCCTGAGTAGGCCTGAACTACAGCTGCCTGGGTACCATAGTGAAGGTTAAGAGATAAGCCTGTGCCCAGGCAAACCTAGATAATGGACACCTGGGTTGCTTGGTAACAGTTATGTGCAATCCTAAGTTTGTCCTGCCTCTGTATCCCTGCTTTCACGCCACTGTAAGCTTGCTTCAAGCTAGCCCATCCCCTTTTGTAAAGTGTATGTAAAAGTCAAGTGCTGTCTTTATTCCGATCCCAGTCTTTTGGACGTGAGTCAGCTGGGCCTGAGTGCACTTAATACTCTTCTGTTTCAACCCGAGGTCACTCTCATCCTCCTAAATCCCACAACAATGGCAGACAAAGAGAATGATATGAGTTTAAGCTTGTCCCCATCCATGATCCTGGTCTTGGCTCTCATATTTCATGCCTGGATTAAAGCAGCTCATATCTGCTTCCTTCTCTGGGTCTAGGCATTCATCACTGTGATCCAGGCCAACCTGACGCTCGTCTGGGCTCAGTCCTCAGATCTCTTCTCTTCTATGTCCACTCTCACTCGCGGTAATCTCAACCAGTCTCATGGTTTTGAATACAAGCTAAAGGCTGACCACCATTGATTTATATGGCTGACTCAGACCACTTCTCTAAACTTCTTGGATACACTTAAATGTGTATCTCTACTTGAACTGCATGCCTAATATACATTTTCAACATGTCTCAAAATGAAATTCTGACCTTTCCCCAAAGACCTGCTCCACTACTGGTCTTCCTCAAGCTTTCAAGTTGCTCAAGGCATGACACTTGAAACCATCTTTGATGCCTCTTTCTCTATCACTCCACATCTAACTGGCAAATCTTATTGAACACATTTAAATTACATTCTAAATCTGATCATTTCTCACCCTGTTCCAAGCCATGATTATTTCTCAACTGAATTGTAAGATGCTTCCCAGCAAATCCCCCTATTTCCACTCCTGTCTCTTACCATCTCTATGAAACACAGCAGCCAGAGTGATCCTGTTATACTATGAGTCAGATTATGTCATTTTTCATATCAAAAACCTCCAAAGGCTCTGTCTCTGAGAAAAAGCCAAAGTTCTTACACCACCTGCTCACACCCCAAGTCATCACCTTTCCCATCTTATCTCCTTTTATCTCCTCCCCAGTGCTAGTCTTGCCACACTATTGCCTGTCATACTTTTGGTTACTCTGACATGCATGTATGTGCTGCCACAGGTGCTTTGCACTTGCCATATCCCTGCCAATATATTTTTAACCCTGGTATGCATTTGATTTACTTTCATCTCTTTCAGGTCTTTATGAAAAAGCCACCTTTTAATTGAGGCTTTCCATTTCCATTCTATTTAAAATTGTACCCCCCAACTTGCTATTCTATATGCTACTTAATTTTTCCTACAGAGCATTTAACATAGGTAACATGTATATTTCACGTTACATATGTAAAGCAGTCAGTATTTTACTTATCTGTCATATTTTCCTTCCCCTCTTCCATCTCCTCTTTCCAAATCAGCTCCATGACAGCATGAATCTTTGTCTGTTCAGTAAATAGAACAGTGTCTGACACATAGTAGGCACTCCATAAATATTTGTTAAATGAATGAACGCATGAATAAATGAATGAATGATGTCAGTCGCCTGTGCATGGATCTACAAAAGTTTAAACTCCTATTTATGGCTTTCAAGCTCTTGCATCATCTGGTCCCATTCTCTCTCCCACTCTAACTTCTCTCCTCCACTCCCAGAACAGCCCTCGTCCTCCCTGGTGACTCTCTATGGCTAACCTATTGCTATCATGTGAATTTCTATCTCGGTGCCTTTGTTCTTACATTTGCTAGTCTATAATGTCTTCCTCTCTTCTCTCTGCCTCATTTCCAAATCCTATCCCTCCTTCAGAACTTACCTGAATTCTTATCTCCTTCCTCAGTCTCCTCCAATATCCTGTCACATTGCTCTGTCTCTTTTTCTCAGGGTTAAGGAGATAATGTTGAATCTTATTAGTTAACGTATATTTCAGATATTTCTTTTTCACTCTTCAATTACAATTGTATACTCCTAAAATCATGTACCATCTTAATAATTGTTTGGGATGTCCCATAGTGTGTAGAATGTTATTAGACATAGTAATTACCTGACAAATAATTCTCAATTGATAATATGGGAGGGGGTTCTAAATCTTTTTTGGAATAGCATATGGCAATAATTTCCAGGCAGGAATGAGGATCTCCTTTAAAGTTTTTTTAAAAAAGAACTGCTGGCCGGGTGCAGTGGCTCGCGCCTGTAATCCCAGCACTTTGGGAGGCTGAGGCGGGCAGATCACAAGGTCAGGAGATCAAGACCATCCTGGCTAACTCGGTGAAACCCTGTCTCTCCTAAAAATACAAAAAATTAGCCAGGCGTGGTGGTGGGCACCTGTAGTCCCAGCTACTCAGGAGGCTGAGGCAGGAGAATGGCATGAACCTGGGAGGCGGAGCTTGCAGTGAGCCAAGATCGCCTGGGCGACAGAGCAAGACTCCATCTCAAAAAAAAAAAAAAAGAAAAAGAAAAAAAAAAAAAAGAAAAAAAGAACTGCTAAAGAATGATTTTTCCAATAATTTATTAAATAAAAAAAAGGAAGCTGCAAAATAGTATATTGCATATGGTCCATTCATCAAAAAACTAGATAGATGTGATATATGTGTGTGTACATATATACACATATACTTGTATGCTTAAAAAGTTTCTGGAAGGATCTATAAGACTCTGTGAATGGTAGTTACCACTAAAACAGGCAAGGGAGGGACTCACACTCTTGACTCTGCTCAATTATTTGCATGTTTTTCACCATGGGCAGGCATTATGCTAAAATTCTTCATTAAGAATTGTTTTAAAAAGTCACAGACTTCCTCTCCCACCACATGACAGTAGTTGTACTTTGAATCTACTGTTTGACAGTAGTTGTACTTTTGAATCTATTGACAGGAAGTTACCCAGTAATGATTTTAAGTGATTTTGCATTTTACAATCGCTACTGCACCTACAAAGGTTTGAAAAACTAAAAGATTATTCAATCTAAGGAGAATTCTGAGTAACTCCAAAGTCCCTGAGGAGTCTCTTGCCAGAGAATGGGAACTACCACACTTAGAATTTTAAGGCATTTGTTATTAAGACATTGTGTTCCATTTCTAGGAGCCTTGATAGCACCTTTCAGGTAGCTAATTCTCAAAAATGTTTGGATGGAGTATGAGTGCAAGTCTTGGAAAAGCAGTGGTAGAGGTAAGAAGAGTGATGAAGGGCTCTTCTCCACCTTTCAGCGATTGCTCTTCAGAATGGAAGGCATGCCCCCTACCGCTGCCATCGTCAACTGCCACAGCCCTCCTGGAGTGAATTAGGATAAAGAGGGAGGAAAAAATAAGGCCTATATTTATTTTCTTTTTTAAAAAATTCAATAAATAATTATTGACTGCCTATTATGTACTAGATATGTGCCAAGTACTTGGGGGCATATCACAAAACAAAACAAAGATCCCTGCCCTCATGGAGTCTGCAGTCTAGCATTTATTACCAATTTATCTGCATCCCGTCTGTGATCCTGTGCAAGTCACCACACCTCTCTGTGCTTCTGACCTCAGCTGCCCAGTGGGGAAATAAGCAGGACTGGCTCAGATATGGGTATGCCTGGTGTTCTGTAGATGTCAACATGACACCCACCCTCAACCCACAACCCAAGCAGTAGGTAGGGCTGGAAGTAAATTGGAAAAGGGCAGAGGGATTTGAACCAGGTCATCAGGGGTGCTGTGGCGGTGGTGGGCAGGGCCCAGGCTGGCTACATGCACTGTTGCTGTTATTGCATTTCAGTGGTTGCCTTGCTCGCTAGGTCCTTGGCCTTCTCCACAGCTGTCAGTGCTGTCTCCTTTGCCTTCCCTTTGGCTTCCTTTGCTGTCCCAGCAGGTGTTTTGGAAGGTGCATCATCTGGCAGCTTGGCCAAGATATATTGAAAACTCTTCACAGTTACAATCATGTTGTTTTTGAAAAGAGCATGACCAAGTTCCTGGATAGCTCTGGAGATACTAGATAAGCTAGAGAACACCCAGGCTTCCCTGAGGATTTCGGACTAGTGCAGTTCTCAGAGTTCACACAGTAAATACATCGTTCCTCCACCACCATCAGCTTGGCATGGTTGATGCTACAGGTGAAGGTGGTCACTTCTGATTCTGTGGGTGCCCGGTAGAGTCCTCCAGGATGGACACTGGGTGAGCATCATTGGCAACAAATAGCCACTCAGTCTAGCAGGACATCCCATTGGTCTTGGTCAGGAGTCACTGGGAGAGGAGCTTCTGGGCAGGGGTCACCTCCTCATATTCTATGTTTTTGGTCAGAACATGTTTGCTATAGGAATTTGAGCACCAATGTCACAAGGCAGTGAACATTTGGTTTCAGAAATTCTGGAGCCTGTTCTGGCCTGGGAATACTTCATCATCATTCCAGCCAGGGTAAATGAGCACCCGTGCAGCTTCAGGGCATGGAGCCCAGTGGGAAGGGGTGTGTGTGCAGGAGATTGAAGGGGAGCTGGGTTGTGGGTTGAGGGCTGGCAGGGGCACTTGCTCATGGAACTCAGGCTGTGACCAACCTGCCACTACTGCCTGGAGCAGTTGTCAGGCACTAGGCTTATATCTCTTGGTTTATAGTCAAAGGTAGAGAAAATAGATAGAAATGAACTATATAAGCGTGAGTCCAGTGAAGTGAAAATTGGCAGTCTTAGAGTTGACTCAACTATCATGAAGTTTCTATTTCTTTAGAGGAAATTCAGACTACTGAGTTGGAGGGAAATCCACATAGTCTTTTTCTAAAAAGAGGCAATTAGAAAAGGTAAATACCACATCTCTGGTATGCTCTATGGCACCAGATTTTTTTTTTTTTTGAGATGGCATCTCCCTCTGTTTCTCAGGCTAGAGTAGTGCAGTGACGTGATCTTGGCTCACTGCAAGCTCGCCTCCCGGGTTCACACCATTCTCCTGCCTCAGCCTCCCCAGCAGCTGGGACTATAGGCGCCTGCCACCACGCCTGGCTAATTTTTTTGTATTTTTAGTAGAGACAGGGTTTCATCATGTTAGCCAGGATGGTTTCGATCTCCTGACCCTGTGATCCGCCCTCCTCGGCCTCCCAAAGTGCTGGGATTACAGGCGTGAGCCACTGCGCCCGGCCTGCACCAGATGTTTTACTTCATAACCAAACATGAAGCAAATCAAATTCAGGATGAGATACCCAGACTTTATAGAGCTAAGAGCCTGGTTTTATGGAAAGAGCTCTGGTGACAGATATGCTTAGATTAAAATCTTGCTTCTTAAACAACCTACTTCAATCTTTCTAAATATCAGTTTCCTTATTTGTTACATGCAGATTTTTTTTGACCTTATAAGGATGTTGTGATAATTAAATGTAATAACATATAAAGTATTGAGCCCTCATAAATGGTCTTTATTATAGTTTAAAAATTAAGAAGCCATTATGTCTCAAACAAATATGCCAAGCATTCAAAAATTCACTAAAGGTTATGCTTGCAAAGAAGCATAATGTCTTAATGTCACACAGGATTTGATTTCTAGTCTGCTGCTACAGGCATGCTTCAAGATTCCCTCATCATTAATATTTGAACTTAGAGCTACAGAGGCCCCAAGAAAGTAGACGAGCAGATACAGTGGAATATGTGTGCCATTCATTCTCACTGGTATACACTCAGAGATGGAAAAATTAGGCAAATGATTTTTTTCCTGATTCTCATTCTTATTTGAGCCATAGCCAATTTTCTGATAGGTAGAAGCATAATTTAGCACACTGATGTTTAGTTCATCCTAGGCCAATTTCGAGCACGGGATTGTTTTCTCTTGGAGTAAGTTTGCACAGCAATGGACTTAGGCCCACGTCTTTCAAGGTGAGTTGTTACTTGCTTAAAGCTCAAGCTGACCTAGCTTTCTATTAAGATAGAACCTCTCATAATGAAAGTGTCACAGAAAATAACTCATGGCTCATCTTCTAGCAAAGTGTATCCCCATCAGACTTTTTACTGGATTCTGTATAGTGTTTATGTTTAAGGGACATAATTGGACATGTAATATGTCCAAATGTATAAAAATATAACCTGTGTTTTAATTCTGTAATACACATTTTTGGTGCCAAAATAGGGATAATGGGTTTTCAAATTCATTTTAAATATTTAAAAAAACTGTATTTGCAGAGAGAGGAAGGATGGGGGACTAATGTATCTTTTAAAGCAAAAATCTGTTGTATATATTTTCAGATTATCTCGCTCCCTCTTTTTCCCTGTGCAGCCTCCTTATATGGATATGTTTAGAGATATTCTGTAGCATTAAAATGTTGTAAAGTCACAAAATTCACTCACATTTCAACTCAGATGTGCAAAGAAATCTATCTCGTCTATTTTGCCCAAACCAATCTTGTGTTTCTAATTTGTGGTTAGTGCAGAAATTTTTAACTTTTAGTCCTATATTGTTTAAAGTTTAGTCTGATCTAATAATGTAAACAACTTCTTTGGACAATGCTAAGTCTCTCTATGAAAGGAAAGGTTCAGCGTCAACACCTTTTGCCTTCATGGAAACATGAGGTTTTTCCTATACCCTATGACAGTACCCTATGATATGAGCCCTCCAAGCCCTCCTTGGTGGCTGATATGCTAAATGAGGGCTATAAAATAATTTCAGAAAACCTTGACTCAAACAAAGAACCCACATTTCAAGCTTGTAATCTTTATAAAAGATTTTTATCTGTTTTGCCTGTCAGAGACTGGTAGTTGTTGCTGCTATCCTCCAAATAAGTAGTTTTCCTCACATGGTAGGATTTTATTATTCTGTCCCTTTGAAGGTGGGTGTGGCCAGGGATCTGCTTTGGAGAATACAATTTTAATAAGTAAATTATTTACTATTCTTTCTTTCTGCAATGACAATCAGGAATGTGGCCAGATGGTCACTACTTTGTCATTCCATGTCACCAGAGTATAGACAACATGAAGTAGACCTGCCAGCTAACCCTTGATTCTCATATAACATGAGTGAAAAATAAACCTGTGTTGTGTTAAGCCACTGAGATTTAGGAGGTTTGGTTCCTATGACTCATCCTAACAGAGAGGCTGACATGCAATTCCTTCTGTGACCAATACTAATTTTCCCCCAGGCAAGTGGGCTCCTCAGCCAATTTAGGCAAATATGTAATCAGAAGAGCAAAATAGTACAGTGTTTTAATAACTTTCAGAATTAATTCCTGTTACAAGTACAACCATTTTCCCTTCTGCATTTCAGATGAAGATTTTTGACAGAAATAAAGATGGTCGGTTGGATCTAAATGACTTAGCAAGGTGAGTTACACGGAAATGATATCATACATTCAGAAATACCTTCCTAGGGGCCTGATGACATCATATATTTCCTTTTGAGACTGGAGATCAAGCCTCACCTGGAGTCTAAAAGAATAGGCACATCTTACCAAATAAGCTGAGTGATTCTAAATCTTTTAGGGTAACAGATTCCTTCGTGAAGATAATAAAAGTTCGTCTCTCCAAAATGTACAGCGCATAACATTTTCACAAATTTTATGGATGGGTCATGGGAAAATCCCCCTACCCTTAAAGGCAAGACATTTATAGTCTCACCTTGTGACTTCATGACAAAAATGTCCCAAATCCCATTCACTGGCTCTGGGAACGTTGAGCAGTTATTTCAGGACACAGGACTACTGAGCCAGACGCCAGATGCACTCTGTGGTCTTGAAGTGTTGGTGTATCCTCAGGGAGGCACCAAGTGCCTGAAGGCTAGAAGTGGAGGAGGACAGGATAAAAGCAGAAGTGGCTCTGTGTCCATAAAAATGTTGTCTTGAGAGTCTGGTGTTGTGGCATGTGATTGGTGTGTCAGTATGTTTTGTTAAGTCCAGCTGATCCCAAACAGCATGGAGTTGTCTACAAAAAAGAGAAAGACATTCTGAGCAAATAGTCAGAGTTGAAATTGGATCTGGAATACACAGATACACCCGTTATAGGGGAGCAGCTATATATAATACCAGGTACTTCAGGGCAGCGCTTGATGGTAATTGTAAATGGCGCAGCAGTTACAGGCTGCAGTGCAGTAGCAAGTATAGCTGGGAGGGAGGAATTCCAAGGACTGAGGCAAATTTTTAATGATGAGGAGGTAACTCGACAAAGTCACAAGAAGATGTTGGTTTCATCTCTTAGTGGACATTAACCTGAGCCCAGAATCACCAAATCCCATACCAGCTATCCCCTTTCTTGGCAGCTACCTCAGCCAGGTTTTGATATCTGTGAAAGGGGACTCACCAGGAAGAATATCTCCTCAGTAACAGCCAGGATGTTGACCTCAGTAGACTAAATGGCCTTCTATCTGTGCCTCATAGGAATTGCGAGGCAGCCTGTGTGTCCTCCTTGGCTACTTTTTTTAGGACCTTCGTTCTAATTTTGGCCACATTGATATAGAAGAGTCACTGAGGGACCAGCCAAAGAGGGACAAAAGTGTTTCTCCATCAGGCCTGGCACAGAAGGCATCTTGCCTCTGCTCCCTGGATCCCATCTGGTTCTCTTGGTCAATAGAGGCAGGGTTCCTCTCAAGTAGAGGTCAGAGAGCTATGTGAGAGAGCCAATCCCAAAGCAACCAAAGAATTCATTCAATAGATGACAATCTAGATGAAAACAAAAGCTTGCAATCTCGTGGTTCCCTTCACCAAAAGCATCTATTCATCCATGCGCTGATTCAGTTGTGCACACCTCAGAGTAGTGAGAGTTGAGGAGCCCTGTGTGCCCTGAGAGGCTGGGGTTAATAAAGGGCTCAGAGCGACTGCTCTCTGCCCTCTTAGTCCATATCCAATATGACCTACCTATGTATACAATGCTAAAATAACTAACATCATGCACAGACTGTAACTTATAAAGGCGAAATAAAAGGAAAGCAGTTAATTATACAATAACGCACATTTTAGTGTATAAGTGCTTGCATACAATCATAGTGAAGATATAATGAAGTGACACATGCTTTCACCTGTGTAGAATTATAAATGGGGCAGCTGAGATGCTAACTGATACAATTGTGGCACTTTGGTAAGTCAGGTGCTGTTGATATGATTTCATGAAATAATAAATAAGTATTGACAGAGTTCCAAATGAGACAAAATACATTCATCTCTCAACATAATTCATCTACCATGTGGAAAATTTATGTAAGTAGTAAATTATGCAAACCTTGAGTTTTTATGCAAATAAGAATTCAGTTCCAAGCACAAATAATTAAAAGCAGGATTTTTACAGACATGATTGCCCCCCTGGACATTTGAAATTCAAGTGAGACATGGGACAATTCTTCATTCTGTGGAAATTTCCATGTAATGCCAGAAACCTAATATCCCTGGCCCTATGCACAAAATGCTAGTTGTGCCCCCTCTATCACTGTGATAACTAATAGGGCCTTCTGCATATGTCCAAACACTCTGTAGAGGCGGGTTTGCTGTGGTCCTGCTGGTAGGGCGGGGACTATGCCTTAACCCCTTGAATAACTTCTCACTTGGTGGAGTGTTGTGCAATGAGGGGGATTCAATGAGTAGTTGTGAATTGATGGAGTTACAGTAGCACTGAACAAAGATGCAAGGCAGCAAAATCAGTTAGTACAGTCTTCCCTAAGTATCCTCTGGGGATTGGTTCCAGAACCTCCGCAGATACCAGATACCCAAATCCTCGGATGCTCAAGTCCCACAGTTGGCCCTGAAGAACCCACAGATATGGGGTGCCAAGTGTATTTCAAAACCAGTTTGATATGGAATTTGAAAATGAGAACTGTGGTAAGCAGAATAAAGATGTCCACATCTTAGGCTGAGTGCGGTGGCTCACACTTGTAAACCCAGCACTGTGGGAGGCCAAGGCAGGTGCATCACTTGAGGTCAGAGTTCGAGACCAGCCTGGCTAACATAGTGAAACCCTGTCTCTACTAAAAATACAAAAAAAAAAAAAAAAAAAAATTATTAGCCCGGCGTGGTGGTGCATGCCTGTAGTCCCAGCTCTTCAGGAGGCTCAGGCAGGAGATTCGCTTGAACTCAGGAAGAAGAGGTTGCAGTGAGCCAAGATTGCATCACAGTACTCTAGCTAGGTGACTAAGCGAGATTCCATCTCAAAAAAAAAAAAAAAAAAAGGTGTCCACGTCCTAATACCCAAACTGGTGACTATTTCATGTTACAAGGCAAGAATGAATTAAAGTTGCAGATATAATTAAGTTTGCTAATCAACAGACTTTAAAATAGAGATTATTCTGGATTATCCACATTGGGCCCAATGTAATAACAAAGATCCTTTAAATATGGAAGAGGGAGTCAGAAGGTCAGAGTCACAGAGAGATTTGAAAATGCTCGTTGCTGGCTTTAAAGTGGAAGAAGAGGCTAAAGAATGTAGGCAGTCTCTAGAACCCGAAAAAAGGCAAGGGAAGGGATTCTCCCTGAGCCTCCAGAAGGAATGTGGCCCTGTTGAGAGCTTGAATTTTGCCCAGTGAGATCAATTTCAGACTTCAGCTGCAAGTGCTGTAAATGATTATGGTCATTTGAAGCCACTATGTTTGTGGCAGTGTGTCACAGCAGCACTAGGAAACTAATACAACAACAAAGAGGCCTTAAAACATTTGCAGATAGGAATTTTCTCTCTCTACTTTCAGCTCTGAAATGCAGCTCAATTCCTCTACATAAAAGCACCTCCCAAGTATATGTGCTGTGACTGGCAGCATGATTTAGGCTGCCCGGGGCCAGCAAATAGTAAGAACAATATTCCTTGCAGACTTCCAGGATATTCTATCTTCTAATTGGCTCAAATTAATTCCCTCTATTCTGAGCATTTGGAGGAGGAAAGATTTTCCACATAGTTGTATTACATTTTTTCTACTTTTTCTATATATCCTCAAGACTATGAATACAACATGAATCTAATGTTGAATCTATTGAAACTGACTGTATCCTATTAAAGTATAATTATAATTATACAGAAAAGACAGACATATTTGCTTTCTAAAACAAAAACAAGATTATTTTAAAATTGAGATATAATTTAAGTACCATAAAATTTACCCTTTTAAAGTATACAATTTGGTAGATTTTAATATATTCATAAAGTCCAGTCATCACCAGTATCTAATGTTAGAACATTTCATTATGCCAGAAGGATACCCAGTACCCATTAGCAGTCACTCCCCTCTTCCTCCTCCCACAAGACCCTGGCAACCACCAATCTACTTTCTCTTTCTATCGACTTACCTATTCTGGGCATTTCATATAAATGGAATCATACAATATGTGCCTTTCCTATCTGGCTATTTCACTTGGAGTAATGTTTTCAAGGTTCATCCATGTTGTAACTTTATCCCTTTTTATGGCTGAGTAATAGTCCCGTGTATGTACATATCACATTTTGTCCATTCATCAGTTGATGTTCATTTGAGTTATTTTCACTTTTTAGAGATTATGAATAATGTTGCTACATGTTTTGGGTTAAATATGTGTTTGTGATTCTCTTGGTTATATATTAAGAAGCAGAACTTTTGGTTCATATAGTAATTTTACATTTAATTTTCTGAGGAACTGCCAAAATGTTTTCTAAAGTGGCTGCACCATTTTACATTCCCACCAACAATGTATCAGGATTTTAATTTCTCCATATTCTAATTAGTACTTGTTATTGTTTGCATCTTTTTTAATCATAAAAAAGAAGATACTACTTCACATCTAGTGGGTGTGAAGTAGTATCTCATTGTGATTTGCATTTTGAATATTTTTTATGTATTATTGGCCATTTGTATGTCTTCTTTGGAGAAATGTCTGTTCAGATCCTTTGTGCAATTAGAAAATTGGGTGATTTGTCCTTTTGTTATTGAACTGTAAGAGTTCTATGTATATTCTGTTTACTAGACATTTCTCAGATGTATAATCAGCAAAAACTTTTTTCCATTTTGAGAGTTGTGTTTTCATTTTCTTGATGATGTCCTTTGAAGCACAAATGTTTTTAATTCTCATGAAGTCCAATTTGTCTAATGTTTTTGGTTGTTTGTGTTTTAGATATCATATCTAGGAAGCCACTGCCAAAATCCAAGCTCATGAAGATTTACCCCTTTGTTTCCTTCTAAGAGTTATATAAATTATAAAGTTTCTGTTTTATGTAAATCCATTTCATGTTAATTGTTTAATATGGTGTAAGGTGGGGGCACAATTTAATTATTTTGCATGTAGATATCTACTTGTCCCAACACCATTTCTTGAATATTTTTCCTTACTGAATGGTCTTGGCACCCTTTCTGAAAATCAATTGACCATATGTATGGGTTTATTTCTGTACTCTCAATTCTTTTCCATTTATCTACATGTCTGTCATTATGCCAATACACACTACCTTGATTCTGTAGATTTGTAGGCAAATTTTGAAACAAAAAATGTGAGTCCTCAAACTTTGTTCCTCTTTTTCAAGATTGTTTTGGCTATCCTGGTTCATTTGCATATTCACATGAATTTTAGGACCAGATTGTCAATTTCTGCAAAAAAGCCAATTCAGATTTTGATGAGGATTGTTTTGAACTTGCAGATCAATTTGAGGAGCATTGTCTCCTTAAAAATATTAAGTCTCCCAATGTATGAACGTGGGATGTTTTTTCATTTACTTAAGTCTTTAATTTGTTTTAACAAGGTTTTGTAGTTTTCAGTCTACAAATTGAACCTCTTTCATTAAATTTTTTAAATATTTTATTCTTTTTGATACTATCATAAAAGGATTAGTATTCCAAATTCCACTTTTGGACTGGCCATTGTTAATGTATAGAAATGTCATTGAATTTTTTATATTAATCTTGCATTCTGCCAGTGTGCTGGATTTGTTTATTAGCTCTAGTAGTTTTTTGTTGGATTCCTTAGGATTTTATATATACAAGATTGTATCATCTATAAAGAGATAGTTTTACTTCTTTCTATTCTGCCAATCTGTGCTTTTAATGGAGTATTTAATATGTGTATATTTAACGTGATTACTGAGAAGGTAGGATTTATATTTGCTATTTGTTTTCTCTTTGTCTTAAGTTTTAAAAATTCCTCTATTCTTCCATTACCGCTTCCTGCACGTTAAACAGACATTTTCAAATGTATTATTTTAATTCCCTTATTTTTCTTTTGCTATTTTTTTGAGTTATTTTCTTAGCGGTTGTCTGCTAGATTACAATTAACATTTTAATTTAGATCAAATCGAATTGTGGATTAGTAACAACTTAATTTCAATATTATACCCCAAATTTTACTTCTGTATAGTTCAAATGCCTTTCTCCTCCTTTCTGTTGTTAAAATTATATCCTTATATATCGTGTGCTCAACAACATAGATTTTTAGTTATTGTTTTATGAAATTGTAATTTAAATCAGATAGCAAAAAAGTTACACACAAAAAAATACATTTATGCCGTATTTTATATTGGGTTATATATTTACTGCTTCTGGTGCTCTTTATTTTTTCATGTGGATTTACGTTATTGTCTAGTGTCCTTTAATTTCAGCCTGAAGGACTCCCTCTAGTATTTCTTATAGGTCATGTTTTTGGTGTATTGATGATTTTTGTTGTTATTTATTTGGTGACTTTTCTGAACTAATTCTATGAAGTCTATATTCTTTGTCAGGTGTGTCCACTGAAGTCTCTGCTAGGTTAGTTCAATGGTCAGTTCATGATTGGACAGAGATTTTCTAAAATGTCTTGGACCAGTAAGTCGCCCACTCTCTTGCTAACGGGCTCTGTGTATGTATTAGGGCAAGTTAAATGCTACAGTCATTGTTCTAACCAAGATTCAGCTATTTTGGGGGCCGGGTGCGGTGGCTCACGCCTGTAATCCCAGCACTTTGGGAGGCCAAGGCGGGAGGATCACGAGGTCAGGAGATCGAGACCATCCTGGCTAACACGGTGAAACCCCATCTCTACTAAAAATGCAAAAAAATTAGCCGGGCCTGGTAGCGGGCACCTGTAGTCCCAGCCACTCCGGAGGCTGAGGCAGGAGAATGGCGTGAACCCAGGAGGCTGAGCTTGCAGTGAGGCGAGATCGCACCATTGCATTCCAACCTGGACAACAGAGTGAGACTCTGTCTTAAAACGTGGTGGCTCACGCCTGTAATCCCAGCACTTTGGGAGGCTGAGGCGGGCGGATCACAAAGTCAGGAGATCGAGACCACGGTGAAACCCCGTCTCTACTAAAAATACAAAAAATTAGGCGGGCGCGGTGGTGGGTGCCTGTAGTCCCAGCTACTTAGGAGGCTGAGGCAGGAGAATGGCGTGAACCCGGGAGGCGGAGCTTGCAGTGAGCCAAGATCGCGCCACTGCACTCCAGTCTGGGCGACAGAGCGAGACTCCGTCTCAAAAAAAAAAAAAACAAAAAAAACAAAAAAAGATTTAGCTGTTTTTTTTCAGAGTAAACATTCCCCAGATTGCTGCAAGACTTTGTTTTCCAGAGCTCTGGGAAAATTATTTTGACTATTTTTTCCAGTTTTCTCATTGCTTTATGGAGGAGAGAATTTCCAGAAGGCCATACTGTGCATTTTCCACCGAGATGAACTTTTAAAAGTCTGTGGTGACTACTAATCTCTACGAGTTTTTCCCAATTAATTTCTCTGTTTTTGTGATGTAAGAAGTTCTGTCTTTCAAGTACCTATTCTGTTCTGCAGGAAATTGTCTGTACTTTCCACACACCAGGGCTATAAATTTTCATATAACTGAGAGCTGAACGATCCTTATGTGGATTTTTTTTTTTTTTTTTTTTTTTTTTTAAATTTAGGATCCTGGCTCTTCAGGAAAACTTCCTTCTCCAATTTAAAATGGATGTAAGTAGTGACATTTCTATAGATGGGTTTATGTCATTGCTGTTTCTCTACGGATTTGAGCAGGAAAGAAGAAGGGAAGGCATCTATTTGCTCTACTTTATAAATTATTTAGAAACAGACAAGGCTCAGTGTGGAATCAAGGGATCTTAAAGGTCATTGACTCAAAGTTTACAAAAGTTGTCCAGGACTCTGGAAGAATTGTACAGCTGAATTGTCACATTGCTGGACTGACATAATGTTTTTTCCTTACACAGGCTTGTTCTACTGAAGAAAGGAAAAGGGACTTTGAGAAAATCTTTGCCCACTATGATGTTGTAAGTGTGCCTCTTTATATTGTGCTGGCCATCTTTGAGTAGGAAACTTGTTTAGCCCCTACGTGGAACCATCTTACCCAACAGACCCTAAACTTACATGATGAATACCAATCCCATCTGTGTGTTTCTAGGTCAAGGTACCCTCAACTTCTCTATAGACCTTCTGAGAATAGAGTAAAAAGAGCCAAAGGAGTACACATGGTTGAGAAAAGAAAAAAAAAGATAACTTTATTTTTGGCTCCTCGGACCCAAACTACAAGTTTTCTCCTTCTTGTAGGACTAAGAGTTCATTTATAATATCATGCATAAAAACATACAACCCCCCAACCCAGTATTCAACCCAAAGAAATAGAGGACAAGTCATACCTATTTATCATAAAAACTATTTTTCTTGTAGAACCAATTATTTGATGAAAAGGGGAGAAAATAAAAATTATAAGTACAAAGTATGGCAAAGAGATTAAATTTCCTAAGGACATGATAGTATGATGTAAGAAGGAAGAAAAGTAGAAAAGCAGAAAAAAGTTGGGAAAGATTATAAGGATGTTTCCCTGAAACTAATCAGACTAGATAATTATGTGTCATGTTCTGAGCAGAAAACAGCATCACCTGGGAGAGGCAGTCTAGCATAGAGGTGGCTAAACATGTGACTTCTGTGACCAATTACCTAGGTTTGAATCATGGCTTATTACCTATGGGACCTTGGGCAGGTTCCTTAGCCTCCCTGTGCTTTGTTTTCCTTATTCGTAAAATTGGGGTGATAAGGATAATAATACCTACCTTCTGGGGATGTTATGAGAATTAAATGAATTCAGGTTTAGAAAGCTTTTATGAGAGTGCCTGATAAGTACTATGTAAGTGTTTGGTAAATACACTAGGGAATGGAATTTTTAAAATGATATGTGAAAGGCTCAGGATTAAGAAATCACAAAGAGAGCAGATGAGTTATTATAGTGGAACTTTAGAGAATAAACAAATACTTTAATATGTATTGTATTTTATAGATGTTCATATTTGCATGTGTTATAAAATGGGAATAAAGGGTCTCATGTACAGAACAAATGATAATTCTAACATGTTCATTCAATGTAGTCTTCCTGGATTTAAAATAAATATTTTAATAATCACCATATCATTGCCAAATTATAGGGCAAGATAAAAAAGTTTCAACCTATACCTCAAAGGATTAATATTATGTACAATTAACATTTATCTAAACTGAAGCCTAGGACCCAGGAAGCAAATAAAGTCAATATATGACATATGACTGCAATCTACAAAAGCCGAGGAACTCAAAAGTATGACTTCTCATTTGGTTACATGGAGCAGTTTTCAACGAGTTATTTTAATTCATGTGGAACATTCACGTCCTGCATGGAGAACATAAATTGGAACATGCCACTTCTAAATCTATTTGCGGCCACACAAGAATACTGATACGGTTTATTTATCTAATTTATTCCTTTGCTTTTTGGCTTAAGAAAATGATTTTTAGGCAATTGGATCTTTTCCTTTTCAGAGTAAAACGGGAGCCCTAGAAGGTCCAGAAGTGGATGGGTTTGTCAAAGACATGATGGAGCTTGTCCAGGTGAGTGCAGGTTCTTCTTATTATGAACTGCGGTTGTCATTTTGATTGATTCCATTGTTTATGTATGGGAATCAGTGAGACTGAAGGTTAATGTCAAAGATAAAATCTAGAGATGCAGTTTATTTAATAACCTTTGAATTGCTATAAAACCCAACAAACCTCCCTCACTTTCTTAAGATTGTAGTTTAAATTACTTGAAGTTATCATACAGGTATCTTTTTACCATCATTTAAAGGCCAGCTATTTTACCGAAGGACCGCAGTGCCACTGAATATCTTTCTGTTCTATTTTTTGGTTACAGAAAGTCCCTTTTCCCTTTAGACTTGGTTATTAGAATAACTAAAACATTTAATTGAATTTCATGTAATAAAACTGATCTTCAGAATTTTATACATATATATATATATATATATTTATTATTTTTTTTTTACTAAGAGGCTTATCTAATACCTAGCCTAAGATGGTTGTTTATGGGTTAAGACATTGCTGAGGTTGGGGCGGATGAAATTTAGATTATATTTATATCACACAGCTGTTTTATGTAGGATAGACAATGTTTAAAAAATTTCCTTTGAGGTCCTGTTGAACTGTATTGACCAGCTACATGATCCAGTTCAGCAGATCATTTCCAATTCTTCCATTTCCATGGGATTGTGTAGACAATGAATTTAGTAGTCTTGTATCCTCAGGGAGTTTTTGAGGTTTGTTCAGAACACAATGATTCTTTTCTGGTCAGCCCAGATGGCAAAAAATTAGAGTAGCAATTATGAACTGTTTGTGGAGTTCCAGACTTCTTTGAAAATCCGATTAACACTATGGAGCCTTGCAGCTGAAAAATGTCCAGATATCAATTTTTGCATGAATCTCCAGAAAGTTTGTGTACTGTGATAGAGCAGGCATGGATAAAACCCTCTCTGACGTCTAATTAGCCTGATGAGACGTCTTCTGTGACTCCCTTCTTTTGTTGTTCTCATCCCAACGGGTCCCTTGCCTCTTCTTTTCCTCGTTCTCTTGTTGCTCCTGTTGGAGATTTTACAGGCATTTGCACAGCCAGAATAATTGATGGGTATTGGTGTGATATTGCTTTTTATATTGATTGCTAGAGGAAAATCCCATTTCACCCATTATCTATTTAATGCCAGAATGGCTTCTGTAATAGAAACTGAGCAGTTATCTATAGGAATATTAAAGTTGCATGGCAGCATTTGCTGAACTAGAGTTTTAATTTGCTTTTGAGAGAATGAATGGGACAGTTTTTTGAGAGCTGCCTGGTCTCTTATGCATTGGATCCAAGGGCAGTGACTGCCTGAGTGTAGAGCCTGGGGGCTTTGGAACCTTACTGCACTCTACCCCACCACCCTCCACAGAGGTTCTGGCCTTCTGCTCTTCCATGGCCCACACACACAGCCCAGCTGTGAGTGTGGATGCACAGTCACAGTGAGTAATCAGTCATTAACCAAATCAACCTCCCTTCTTCTTTGCTCCCCCTTTTCTTTAGTCTCAAACTTGTGGGAAACAATTTTTTCTCAGGTCAGAGGTGTCATTTGTTGCTGAAAACAGTTTTGCGGCATCCCACGTCTTCGCCAGGCTGTGGGAGGCAGCTGGGCTGGGCTGAGGGATTAGGCTCTGCTTGAATCAGAATACATCTGATTTACAGAATTTGAAGCAGTGGTTTCCAGAGGGGCTGCCTTGGTTGGGGGTGGCTGCTGCTCTTCCTCTTTGGTAACCTCATTTTAGTTCTTCTCCCTTCTTTCTCTTTTCCATCGCTATGAAAAGAACTGGAATTTTTTTTGTAGATGAGGCAGTGTAAAATGGGAGACAGTGCTTTGGACTGTGACAGATCTGAGCTTTAATTCCAGATCAGCCATTTATGAACTGTATATCTGTGGGCAAGTTACTCAATCTCTCTGATACTTGTCTTCTCATCTGTTATATGGGCACAATATTTACGTCCCAAGGTTGTGTGCTGACTAGAAATAACATAAACACTGATCACAGACCCTGGGATATCGAATGATTCCCAAAAGTAATAGTCTTTGTTATTTTCTTAGAACAAAGCTGGTGTAATATTTGGAGTACATTTCTAGCTTGAGAATAGTTATTGAAAGAGAATTTCATAAAAGGAATCAGCAGCTCAATGCATGGCTATGCCATTCTACTGGATATTCCTGTCCAAAACAATAATGTAAAAAAAGCCAGTACAAAAGAAAACTTCTAAAAGATAGGTATGTCAGATGGCAATTAACTAACATATTTTAGTATGCATAGCTTGAACATTTTTGCTTCCTTTCTGATTATAAAATTATCTCTGCATACTATAGAAAAATGTTGAAAATAAAGGCAAGTAAAAGTTAAGAAGCTGACGAGAATTCAAGCTAAGAATTCAGATTCTAGGCTGACCCCCGGGGTTCCAGGCCTGATTTTACCACTCCCTGCCATGAGACCTTGGGCAAGTTGTTTTGCATCTCCAAACCTCAGTTTTCTCATCTGGAAGATGGAAATTGTCATAGATCCTACTTCCATAAAGTTGCCATGAAGATTACAGAAGGAAAATCTGAATAAGGCAATTAATATTGTGCTACTTCACTAATTAATACCATGGTAATAAATTATTATTAAAAACAGAAAACATTGGCTTTACCACATATTGATCTGGAAAGTGATATAACTGTCATAACTTTAGTGACTATGATACTTGCTATTTCCATATGATTTTTCTAAGAGAAAGCCCAGATATCTGTAATCAGTGTAATTTTACTGGATCCCTTCGTAAAAAAATCATGATTTTTGAATCTGGATAATCTTAATAATCTTCAATAACTCTGCCTTTCAGTTGTCATTGAGTTTGGCAATGGTTTCCAAAGGCCAGTAGGAGGAAAATCCAAACCAACAATGTAGCAGACAAGACATTTTTTCCAGAGAAAATGAAAGAGATGGGAAAAATACTAGACCATGCAAAAAATTAGTTGGAAGCAGAGATCAGCCTCATTCTTCAATGGATTTATATCACCTCTATGGGAAGGTGAAGATCCTTGCCCCTTTTTGCCTCTCTGTTTCTGTGGAGCTGCTGGGGCAGCACAAAGGCACCTCTCAGTGTAAGCATCAGGCCAATCTGAGACAGAGCTAGTTCCTAGGGACCTAGTCAGACTGTGGTCAGTAATTCAGAAGGAATTTATTGGGATTCTCCAGATGATTTGTTGAGCTAAAACATATGTACACAGTAGTTCATTATTAATGTTCTCCTCCGATAATTGAAGGTGCATACACTTACTGTGTCTTTCCTAGTCTTTACTGGACCTTCCTTAGTCTTCTAGGTTTCTTTAAAAATACTCACCATATAATTTGTATGCTGTAGTCAAAGGATGACCAGTAGTTGAATTTCACATTTCTTGGCTTTATAAACAGAGTCTTTCCTGTGACTTTTTTCTTTATTTTCATTTTATAAAAAAGGGCCATGGGAGAAGTAAACAAATCAGTATTTGGAATTTATTTTAAAAGACAGTGTCAGAGAGCATATACCATGGGGTCAGCAGGAACGTGGCCCAGTTACAAAGTCTGGGTCAGGGTTTTTGGTGTTTGCAGTAATAACTCTGAAGTAAGCTTATCTTATAGTCTTTTAATTCTTGGACAATCATATATGATGTATATATTGACTTTACATGAACAAGATTATTTGGTTATCAAAACACCTCATTCCCCAAGCTCTGAAAAATGGCACCCAAGTCTTTCCTCTGTCAATCTGATAAGATAGCAGGTCCCTGAGGAATAAACACGGTTTCTTTTTTTCCAACAAATGTATTGAGATATGATTGACACTTAAAAAAGCACTGTATATACCTAATGTATACAATTTGATGCATTTGGATGTAAGTATACATCCATGAAACCACATCATGATCAATGACATAAACTTATCCATTATCTGCAAACATTTCTCTAGCCACCCCCTCCACCTTTTTTTTTGTCTTTTTGTTTTGTTTTGTTTCCTTTTATGTCAAGAACACTTAACATAACATTTACCCTCATAGCAAATTTCCAAGTATACAATATTGTTAATCATATGCACAATAACTTCTGTACAAGATTTTTGTTTGTTTGTTTTTGAGATGGAATCTCACTCTGTTGTCCAGGCTGGAGTGCAATGGTGTGATCTTGGCTCACTGCAACCTCCACCTCCTGGGTTCATGTGATTCTCCTGCCTCAGCCTCCTGAATATCTGGGAATCACAGGTGCACGCCACCACACCCAGCTAATTTTCATAATTTTAGTAGAGATGGTGTTTCACCATGTTGTCCAGACTTGTCTCAAATTCCTGACCTCAAGTGATCTGCCCACCTCAGCCTCCCAAAGTGCTGGTATTACAGGCGTGAGCCACTCTGCCTGGCCTACAAGACTTTTTAACAATCCGTAGCTCACTCAGAGCAGCATAAAAATCAACACAAAAATCCACAACTTAAATTAGAAAGTAGAATGGCAAGAAATTCAAGATCTCCCAAGAGAAGGTATAAATGTGAATGGTAACATCGGAAGCCAAATAAATTGGCTGCCTGGAAGTGATGGGAGTTCCTGCCCACAGGCTTCCCTAAAGTTCTTTCTTTTCCTTGATGGACACCCCATTTGCTTTTTCTCTGCTATTGACAGGAAAATGGTTGGTAAGAGGGGACAATACCTCTTGTTATTGATAGAGTCAATAAAGGATTGAATCTAACATGTGCCTCTCTAAAGAGCTAGCCCTTCGCAAACATGTTTCTTTTCACTTTTAAATTGTAAAAATGATACATGTGTCATAGAGAAATCAGAAAACAGAAACCAGAAAAAACAGAAGCATAACTTCTATGTTCTAACAGACTGACTGTGAACTGACTTCTCTCCTATGTATGTTTTCATATGGTTGAGATTATAGTGAATAATAGACATTACAATATAATAGTATATTATATGTAATATAGAGTATACTATATATAGCCTATTATAGAATAATAGTAATGGTCATTCAGTAACCACATAATATTTCACCTGTGGTTAGATCATAATTTACTTAAACATTCCCCTATTACTAATACTTTAGATGGTGTCCCATGTCTGTGATTCAAAACAATAATGCAATAATATCTTTGTGCAAAAATCTTTCTCTATATTTGGCCTCGTCCCAGGAATAAAATTACTAAATCAAGTGGTTTGCATGCTTTAAAATTCCTGGGATCCATTGTCAAGTTTTAGCAAACATCTGAAGAAAGAGCAGGTGTGTTTTCCCATTTCGTTCTTCAATGTCCTTTCCTCCAACCTGACTTTTCTTCCCCTCACTACCCAGAAAGTTGATGATGACTTCATTTTGACCTAGCTTTGTCTATCAAGGAAGATAGCATTCTGGTATATATAGTATATGTTTTCACACTATTAAGTTAGGGACTTAAAGTGCTGCCATCTCTTGAGTGATGAAAAACTGAAAAGAGAGGATAGGTGGCAAGGAGAAGAAAATGTAATCCCAAAGAGTGAATATCTAACAAAAGAATGTCTGGGGTGGTGGGAACTAGTGATGGGAAGAAAGTTGGAAGATTGAAGAGGTTCTTCCTGGAGCTTCTCAAATTACAACACTGCTAGGAGACTTCCCAGTATCTGAGCAGACATTTCCATTTGCCTAGTAAAGTGATCCTAAAGGAACACCAATGTAATTTCTTATTTTCATTTTAAAAAGCAATGGCAGGTGATAATTTGTAAACAAGCTGAGGCTTGTTGGTAGAGACCTGAACAGATATCTAAAGCAATAATATCTTAACTTGTGCCTGTCGCCTCAATGTTTTAAAACACCACTGTGGCCAATAAATAGTAAACTGGAGACCGAAAACATGTTGTAATTTTGCATGGTTAGAGAATAAGTTTCTGGTTAATTAAATATTTTGATTGATAGAGAATTATTTTAAGTGGATTACAATAAAATGCACTTACCATCAGTGAAACTCTAATTCAGTTCCTCTAGTGGTCAGAATATGGTCCAGTGTTGGAGTCATGATGACTCTAAGATAGAGATTTGTGGAGTGCTGGTTAACAGAAGGCTTGGATATGAACTTTAATTATTTTAAGAGAATTGGAATGTACAGGAAAGGGTAGTTGTATGACAAAAACAGGAAGGCTGCATTTGAGGATAGTCATTCACTAATTTCATAGATATAATTGAGTATCTACTACGGGCAAGAATTGGGAAGAGAAGGCCAGACCCAAAGGTCCCCCAACTGCCAGGATTAAAGGGAAACAGGTCAGCATTTTTCAATCAATTTTATCTCAGATCCACTCTCACACTGTCCTATGAGATGAATGAGGAAAAAATTACACTTTTACATGAAAGGTTATGATACAGTGTAGTGATGAAAAATATACACTTTGGGACCTGCCTGCCTGGATATGTATCTTGGTTCTGACATGGCTCAGCTGTGTGACAGTGGGCAAGTTAATTAACCTCTCTGTGCTTTAGTTTACTCATCTATGAATTAATGATGAAAGTAGATACAACCTCCTAGGGTTGTTCTGAAGATTAGAGTTAATGTATTTAGAGCTTTTACCTCAGGAACCTATCTGCAATTATATTAGTCACTTGTTATAAAAACTCTTGTTAAGACTGAGGCTCCAAGGGTTTCTGGTGATGTGTCTTCAGTGACACGTGCATTTTTTGAGCTGTGGCATTTAGGTCTCCTGACTCATATTGAGTTGTTCAATATTAAAAACATAACTCAAAAGGTCCGCAGGAACTTCCCTTACATACATCCGCATTCATTTCCACATCCCCTAACACACATACATTCATACACCAAAAATATTTTCCACTCACTGGAAGGAAATAATTACTATGGTGGGAAACAAAGCCCATTATTCTTCAATTACAAAACAAAACAAAAACAAACTTAGAATAGTTTGAATGAGGTAAATACATTGGCAAATTAATTCACACTAATGTGTAAATGACTACCACTTGAGTATTTTTCTAATCTTGGGATTTGCCAAAAGGATCCTGGGGCCATTTAGTGGAGAAAAGTTTTAGCAACAAGTCACTGAAGATGGTGAAAAGCAAAAATTCCCACATTGCACTGTACCACAAATGAACTCCCACCAGGGGGGTCTCAGAATGCAGCCTGTTTTCAGGACCTCTGAGCCCCATTTCCTCGGGCCACATCTATACTTGCCTGGTACTGGCAGAGAACTACAAGAGAACCTATTGACAGGTCGAGCTACATTGTGGCCTCAGAGTCTAATCATTCAGGGCACTCTCCACAGAAGAGTGAAGTTGATCAAATTTATCTTCTGGTCCCAGACTTTCAGCTCCTGATCTCTCTCTGAACACCAGCCCTACTCCGGTGTTTATTATTCCCGCTCTGCCGTCTGGCTCCCAATTTCTTTTGCTGTTTCCTCCTTCCTCCTATTTAAAAACTGCTATCAATAATAGATTTGGTGTCAGTCATTTGCCCCATTGGACAGTGCAAATTAACGAGTCTTAATGTGGCTTGCTAGTTAAGGGACAGTTTGTTTTTCCCCTACTGATGACGTTTTTAGTGATTTTGTTTTTGGAAACGAAAAAAACCTTGGGGCAGGGTTGGGTAATGGAGAGTGCTTCCCAGAGCCCCTGAAATCAAACCTGCGGGTGGCTGCCTTCTCTGTTCACTCATAAAACTACTCCAGTAATCAAGGGGCTTGGAAATTTGACTAAATTTGTTTTTTGTTTTTTCTCTTTGTATATTGACTTTTAAATTTAGATTTGTGAACACAAGTTTTCTGAAAAGGAATTTGGTGGAAAGGCTTTATTCCCGTTAATAGTTTGAAAATGGGGCTGGGCATGATGGCTCATGCCTCTAATCCCAGCACTTTGGGAGGCCGAGGCCGGTGTATCATCTCAGGTCGGGAGTTTGAGACCAGCCTGGCCAACATAGTGAAACCCCATCTCTATGGAAAAAATACAAAGTTAGCCGGGTGTGGTGGTGGGCACCTGTAATCCCGGCTAATTGGGAGGCTGAGGCAGGAGAATTGCTTGAACCTGGGAGGTGGAGGTTGGAGGTTGCAGTGAGCTGAGATTAACCACTGCACTCCAGCCTTGGTGACAAGAGTGAAACTCCGTCTAAAAAAAAAAAAGAAAAAAGAAAAAACGGGAAAATGGAGGACACACTCTTCAGTGTAAACCAGGGTGCAGAGAACAAAAGGGGGTTTGAATCTTACAGTCAGTGCCCACCCAGGTTTCCAGCGAGTTCTGTTTATGCAAATAAAGGATTCAAACTTGCTTAGTTCCGATTGGTTGTTGGAGCTGAATTCTGATTGGTCAATAGAGCTGAGCCCTGATTGGTTAATTTAATTGAGTTCTGATTGGTTGGTTCACATGAGCTCTGAAAGCCCCCAAAAGAAAAAGGTGCTGGTTTTCAGGGAACTTGAGTAAGCTGTCATCTCTAGTCAAAAAAGGACCACTTGGATCTATTTTAAATTTAGTGCCAGTGGCTGTGCACGGTGGCTCATGCCTGTAATCCTAGCACTTTGGGAGGCCAAGGTGGGCGGATCACCTGGGGTCAGGAGTTCAAGAGCAGCCTGGCCAACATGGTGAAACTGTGTCTCTACTAAAATACAAAAATTAGCCGGGCATGATGGCGGGTGACTGTAATTCCAGCTACTTGGGAAGCTGAGAGGGGAGAATCGCTTGAACCTGGGAGACGGTGGTTGCAGTGAGCCGAGATCACTGCCACTGCACTCCAGCCTGGGCGGCTGAGACTCCGTCTCAAAAAAAAAAAAAAAATTTAGGGCCAGTGAGCCACGTGAGATCCATTTTGAACAATGGGCTCTTTGATTTTGACGTTTATTCACAGTTGCATCAGCACTCATGTAGTTTCTTTAGGCCAGCCTTTTCTCCACAAGAATGGTATGAAATTTTGCAATGAGCACTCAATTGGAATCAGAGGACTATTGAGGACTATCTCCAATTGTCAGAGGACTGTTGGACTATTCTTGGGCTCAAAAATGCTGCCACAACTTTCCAGCTTGGCAGGAAGCTTAAGCTTTCTCTGCACCTCTGTTTCCTAATCTGTAAAAGAGGTGGAATTATTTACTTCCCAGCATTATTGTGAAGCTTAAATGAAGTAACCTATGGAGAATCAATGTTAAAGCACTTCTCACTTTTGCAGGCCTTTGAGCTTGAAGTAAAAAACTTTTCCTAGCTAACATGTGTCATATTTCTAGCTAACATGCTTTCTTGCCCCCTAACATATCCCTTGGAGTAAATGTTACATCCCTAGCTCAACCACATGTTTTAGATTTATATTCAGTATAACCATTTTTTTTTAAACCACAGGCACAAAAATCTCCTACAGGGAGATAATGAAATGTGTCTTCTCTCATCAGTGCAGCAAGGCAGAAATTTATGATTATAATTCTCTACTTTGAGGCAACGTATCTTTACTATGCTTGCTAATAAGGCAGTGTTTCTCTAAGAACTGCAGGGAAGTGATGTGGAAGTAAAGGTTTTTTGGCCTGAAGGGACATGTTGAGAAATGAAACTGTTGGCAGAAAACTTATCCTTGGCAGCATTTGGTGGGATGAGGCGATAGACTCATTCCCTCACTCCCCGTGGCCTGTCTCCTCCAAGGCAGGACACCCTGAGTTTAGAGCGCATCAGAGAGGGTGTTAAAGGGTGGGAACACCATTGGCTTGCCTGTTAACATGTTGCTTTTGTCGCCCTCAGCCCAGCATCAGCGGGGTGGACCTTGATAAGTTCCGCGAGATTCTCTTGCGTCACTGCGATGTGAACAAGGATGGAAAAATTCAGAAGTCTGAGCTGGCTTTGTGTCTTGGGTTGAAAATCAACCTGTAATCCCAAACTGCTTTGCCTTTTGCTCTTACTGTGTTTCTGTGCTCTTGCTGGTAGAATTGTATCTGTGCATTGCTGTTGGGGACACAGTGGGCAAACTCACAAATGGTGTGCTATTATTGGGCAAGAGGAGGGACGCTAGGGCCTTCCTTCCACCGGCATGATCTATCCCTGCCTCACTGTGCAGTGTCTGTGTTGTTTTCGCCTTGACCCTGGGCTTTCCTATCCTCCCAAAGAGTCAGCTCCCCTGTTACATGGCTCTGCCTGTCCTTCCCTGGTCACCAGGGGGACAGGGGCAGCTGAATGCATTCATTTTGTGCTTTTCTTGTGGGCTTTCTGCTGAGTCTGAATGGTGTGTAGCGTTCATGGCAATTCTGTAACTTCAACATAGATTTTTTTAGTGTGTGTGGAAATAAATCTGCAATTGGAAACAAAAATGTACTGGTAATTGCTTTTGTCCTGTGACCTTTGAAATGTTCTAGCTGGTGGTTTGACTAACAAACCCCTGACGTAATGGAGAAGGGTAGAGAAGGAGAGGGAAGGGCAATATCTTAAAAGAAATCCATACCACCAATCCTTCTATAGTTCTCACATGCCCTCACTAGGACTGACTTCCTGGTGAGCTGGCATTAAAGTGAGAGCTGCCAATAATCACTTTTTATTGGAAGGAGGAGACCAGAACACTCATCCTGGACTGGGTTTTGTTCTTAAGTGCTTGGTGAGCTCACATGGCTAGGCAGGTAGAAATAGAGAAGAAATATGAAGAAAATGTTTCCCAAGTAACCCAGGCTCCCCTCTCCATCCCTTCCTTTTCCAACAGTGCTGTCCAGCAAATCTGGGACACGGCAGCCTTCTTCTAGGTACCTGAGCGTCTCTCATGGGTGCCTCTGCATGCTCCTGGCCCCAACATGTGCCCTGCTCTCTTCTCTCCTGGAACTCTGATGCCATCCCCATGGAAAGGAGACTGCTGGGGCAAGGGCAGAGTTTCTGTGGGGCAGGCCCCACTTTCCCTTACTGTCTTCACCCTTTATTTTTCATGACACCCCTACCTTATACTAGACTGTGCAGTAATTTCAGGTTTCGTGAAGTGTTATAGATAATTCAGAAAAATTAGTGTAGAACAGTGTATTTAGAGCTGTTCATAACCCAAGAATTCTGTTTACAGGGGTTCCCTTCATTACACACCCTTTTCGTAACTTGATTTTCTTCCTCTCAGGTCTCCCTTACCTCCAACATATAGATAATTCATATGAAGAACTACTATTTACTAAGTGCTTTCTATGTGCTAGGTACTTCTAGGTGCTTTCCATACCTTAAGTAATTTAGTCTTCACCAAATCCCTGTGAGATAGGTACTATCATGATACTCAGAGATGAAGAAACCGAGGTAGATAGAAGCTAAACAACATGTTCGTTATCACAGCTCTTACAAGTGGGAAGTCAGGGAGTCTGACTCTGGAACCCCATGCTCCTAACCACCATTTTATTTATTTATTTATTTATTTATTTATTTATTTATTTATTTATTTAAGAGATGGGCTTTCACCATGTTGCCCAGGCTGGTCTCAAACTCCTGGGCTCAAGTGATCCACTCGCCTCAGCTTCTGAAAGTGCTGGGATTACAGGCATGAACCACCATGCCTGGCCAACAACAGACAATTTTCATGCACCTTTCAGGAAGCCTTGGCCCCTTTCTGCAGGTTTTTTCTCACAGTGGGATCTGCCACACCTCCCAGAAGGACAATTCTCCAAGTCTGGGTCATTCAGCCTGGAGTACACTTTGTGGGAGCTTAAAGAGAGTTCAGGAAGCACCACAGGGTGAGCCACACATGCCAGATTCTTCTGTTGATTGTCCAAATGGTGAGCTAACTGTGCACACATACACCCTTCACAGGACAAACAACTATTTTCGGAATTGAGACCGCCTGAACCCACAAAGAGGAAAAGACATTCTCTATTTCCACGACATCACATTATTCTGCAGTGATTAATTCTTCTTAATCTCCTGTTTTCTTGTTGTGTTTTAAATAACAGAAGAAGCCTTTTATTTTAACATAGTTGAATTTATTTTATATTTATTTATCGCAACATACTTTATGTTTGGTTTGAGAAAACCCACTCTATATGTCACAAATGCATTCTCTTCCACTATCACTTTTTTAAACTTTAAAATAATTGTAGTCATAGATACATATGTGTGTGTGTTTTTAGCACACCAATTGCCATTTAACCATTTTTAAGTGTATAATTCAGTGACACTAATTACATTTACGATCTTGTGCAATGATTACCACTATGTCTAAAGTTTACTCATCACCCCAGACAGAAACTCTGTACCCACTAAACAATAACTCCCAATTTCCCTCTTCTCCATTCTCTGTTAAGCTCTAATCTATGTTGTCTATATGAATTCACCTATTCTAGATATTTTATATAAGTTGAATCATATATTTGTCCTTTTTTGTCTGGTTTGCTTTACTAAGCATTGTAATTTCATGATTTATCCATGTTGTAGCACATATCAGAATGTCATTCCTTTTTATGGCTGAATTATTTTCCATTGCATGAGTAGTCTATATTTTGTTTATTCATTTGCCTGTTGATTGACACTTGGTTTGTTTCCACCCTTTGGTTATTGTAAATAATGCTGCAAGGAACATTGTCGTATGAACATCTGCGTCCCTGTTTTCAATTCTTTTGTGTATATACGTAGGAGTGGAACTGGTGGTTCATATATTAATTCTATGTTTATCTTTTTGAGGAAATGCCAAACTGTTTTCCATATAGCTGCAACATTTTACATTCCCACTAGCAATGTATGAAGGCTCTAATTTTAATCTCCTGTTCCTAAATAGAGCTTTTATGGAACTGGCAAAAATCAGAACTGGACCCAAGGCTGAGCCACATCCATGTAATTTATGACTCTTCCTTTAGCTACATGAAGAGAATCTTTCAGGTTTGCTGCTCCTGCAATGGGTGTACTGCATTCTTAGCTAAGGATGTGCATCCTCCTCAGTGTCTACCTAGTGGTGGCTGAGTGGAGGATAAGGGTGGGAAGGGACGTTTTATTCTTTTAGGAATAACTTGTTCAGATCCATTGAAAGAAGCTACATACCTTGAGCACCAGCAAGCTTTCAGTCATGGCACATAGCTGAAACTCTATCAGAAGCCCTCAGGTTTCCTGCTCTATTACAATCTTAAGTTGATGAAGACCTTTCCAAGCATGCAAAGAAAGAGCTGGTGAAGATCTTTGAATAGCAAGAGGGTGGGTTTGTTCCACGTGAGGAATGAGTTAACTATATCCTATAATGTAGGTGCTGGTGGATTCATTTATGGATGACCAAGGAAGATAAACGGACTTAGGTTTTTGTTGAAAAACCAGAGGCAGATCAGGGAGCTGAAGTAGAGGCTTCTAGTAGGCAGAAGTCTCTTATCAGAGCCCATGTAGTATGTATTTGATGGGTTGGGAAAAAGTGGAATGACATCCTGAAAGCTGTGCTTTGGTCCAAAGATGTGTGTTCATCCATTCATTCAACAAATACCTATTAAGAATGAATGAAGCCTTCTTCAATTGGTCAGGCCCTCAGACATACCACTCCCTCCCCTGAATTATGATCCCAGGTAGTCACTGTCCTACTCATCTGCCAACTATACCTCCAAATAGTGTTAATTTATATTTATGGATACTTTTCTTCTTAAGTGGATTGTAAAGTTATTGATACCAAGGAATTGTGTCTTGCAGTCCTTTGTATATCAAGCATTTTAGTTGTAATCAAGAATGCTGTTGACAGTGGTGGTGGTGATGATGGTGTTGGTGGACTAAGAATCTACTGCACAACATAGTTGGGGATTGGGCAGTGCTTAATGTAATCTTTTATTGGGTCTACATGATTATAAAGCAAAATAAAAATGTAATCATATTTGCTGCATAGTGTAGCCTAAAATAAATAGTTAAGTGATAGATCTCAATCACTCATTTTTGTAAAATTTCAGTAAAATTGGTGTGGGTATCCAGCTTTACTTTATCTCTTGATATTGCAATTTCTGGTCAATTCAGCCCCAAATTCTATAACACCCAGTAGCTGGAGTGGACTTAATATAACACAAGTAACGGACTTTCTGATTAAACCTGGACAAAGCTTGGTGTAAAAACAACTTCAGAGGCCCTACTGCCAGTCCCATAAGCTTCCGTTTTGCTTCTTGATTGCTTATTTGTTTATAAGTTCTTGAAGGCAAAAGCTTACAGGTTTTTATTTTAGCAATAGTTAGCTTACTTTTGCTTTATGAGAGTTAGGGATACTTACAGCCATAACCTCCTCTATGAGACTTTTAGGACAATGTTGAGTTTCTAACTATAATAACAAACAGTCACAACCTAGGAGATAAACTCCTGCTTCTGCCTTCTCAAGGACCTTCTCTCTTCATTCCCTCCAGGGTTAAAGGAACTAATTATTTCGACTGTGGACCTTCCCTTGTTTTTCTTAACATTCTGGGCCATCTTAGTCTCCCTGACTCCTTCCACTGACATCAATCAGTTCCACTCTCCTCTGCTCCCACAATCCCTCCACCCTCGCTCCTCTCTCTGCAGTGACTTCACAGCTCCCTAGTGTCTCTTCTTGATCTTTTTCTAGTCTCTTCTTTCCACCTTCCACTTCATCCCTTTTGCCCTTGACCAATTAAAATGTACCCTTTCTTCTTGGATCTTCTTAAGTCCCAAGTTTTCCATAAATCTGCTCCACTCTCCATATCTCTTTTCACCCAATTTCTATTATTCTTTAATTAATATCCATAATTTAATCATGATTCTCTTGTAGTTGCTGTATCTGTGGGGCTCTGTCATCTCCAACGAGGTGAAAACCTTTCAGTAAGATCTGAAACCCTTGTTTTAGACTTTGGTAGCAACTCCAACTGGCCCTGCCAGACCACTATATGAGTATACATCTCCTAGCATAGTTACCAGCACGGATGAGAAACTTTCCTCACCGAGCGATGGAGAAAGCCTTGCCTCTGAGGCTGGTTCCCTGGTATTTATTTCCAATTCTGACTTTTGCTAGCTGTATAGCCTGGGGAAAACCAACAAATATCTCTATATATCCATTTCCTTATCTGAAAAATAATACTGACTTCCAGTGAAAATGATGCTGTATGTTCAGGATTTGAGAAAGCATCTCACCGGGCCACCACTCCAAATGCATAGCACTGTCAGAATCAGCGATAAGAAATAATTAAAAAAAATAAGGCTCACAAATAAGACGAGACTTTTCCTGTAGGATAAAGCGAGCCTGAGGTCTTGCTGGGCTCCAGATTGTGAGGCAAGAAGGAGCAGCAGCAGGCACCAGGAAGGTCCCTGAGCAGGGAGAAAGGAGTGGGTCTCATTGCTCAAAACCAGGGGCTGGAGATGGACTTCACAGGCATGAAAAGAGGCTGGAAAAGCTGAGTGGCACCGCTGGGCCAAAGGCTTACAAGTGCCTCAAACCTAGGGAGCTGGACCTGTGCCAAGTCACCCACTACACCATTATGCAACCTCTAATATTCAGAGTATTTTTAGAGGGAAGGAGTCATAGGCCCCCAGTGCAAAATGTAGGTTTTTAGCTATGGCCCTAAGAGGCCAATCTTATGTAAGCACCAAACTACCTGACAAGAACTTAGAAGAGACAGAGAGAGAAAGAGAAATAGAGAAATAGAAAGAGAAAGAGAAAGAAAGAGATCATTATTCACATAAGCCTGCAAACTTTAATTCTAAAGTTCATAAAGTTAGAAACAGAACTATCAGCAATCCTTCTTCTGAGTATATGCCCAAAATAGAAGAAATCACCATCTTGTAAAGATATCTCACCCTGATGTTCATTGCAGTATTATTCACAGTAGCCAAGATATGGAAACAATCTAAATGTCCATTGACAGGTTAATGAATAAAGAAAATGTGGTATATACATTTAGCCTTAAAAAGGAAGGAGAGCCTGCCATTTGCCACAACATGAATGGACATGGAGGACATTATGCTAAGTGAACTAAGCCTGGCACAAAAAAGAAAAATACTGCATCATCTCACTCACATGTGGAATATTTGAGGTTTTGTAAAAAAGAGCTCAAATACACAGAGATAGAGGATGAAACAGTGGTTGGGAGATGAGGAGGGGAGGGCACAGGCAGTGGGGAGATGTAGGTCAAAGGATATAAAATAGCAGGTATGCTAGGATGAACAAATTTCGAGATCTAATGTACAACATGAGGACTAAAGTTAATAAAATTGTATTGTATTAGGATTTTATGTTATATAAATAGGTTTTACCTGCTCTTGTCACAAAAAATGATGTGAGATGATAGATATGTTAATCTGCTTCATTATAGTAACTATTTTACTATCTATATGTGTCCTGTAACATCATGTTTAAGACCCAAATATACGCAATACAATTTATTTTAAAAATAAATAAAACAAAAAGTTTTTAAGGTCATTCGGAAAAAAGCTCATGAGAAAAGCTAATGCTGAAGAGACTATTACAAAATCAATATTCAGGGAGTAAACAAATGAAATAAAAACAATACAGCCATATAAAAATACCTTTAAAATAGATATGTTTGTGTTTGCTAAAATATATGTAACTTATGTTTATAAAGGAATCTGTAATTTACTTTCCTCCAGGAAGAGGCACTGGGTGACAGAGTAGGAAGGAGACTTCACGGAATATTCTTTGTACCTTTTGAATTTTGAACCATATGAATGTATTATCTACTTAACCAAATATATAAATATAAAATTTAATAATTATAATATCAGTATATGTTTGCTTAGAACCCTTACAATAATAAAGGTATAATAATTAAAACAATTATTTAAAAATAGGCAGAATGAAATATAAACAAGTGGACATAAATAAGAACCCATTAAAATCATGAAAATAAAATATATAATTACTGAAATAATATTAGTGCAAGAAATAACTTTTGACCGGTCACAGTTGGAATCAGTGAATACACATATTGCAGATAATTCACATAGGAAGACACAGACACACACTAGATAAAAATTAAAAAGAAGATAATTGTTTTTAGAGTCGACAACATATGTCTATAGCAACTGCAAAGAGAATAAAAATAGTGGATCAATACAACTTGAAGAGATAACAGTTGAGTTTCCAGAAATGAAGACATGAATCCTCCAAATGTGAATACATAGTGAATTCTAAACCTGGTAAATAAAAATAAACCCACACCAGAAACTTTACATTGAAAATGTAGAAAACAAAGGCTAAAGAAACCTCAAAAGCTGAGAAAAATGAGAAAATTATGTACTAAATAATAACTACATTGCCAGTAGATTCTTATCAGCAAAGCCAGATAATAAATGGACAGCGGAGTATTTCCACGTAAGAAAGGAAAATAGCAGTTTATCTAAAATGTTACCTATCTAAACTATCATTCAAAATTAGGATGAAAGACTTTACATAGACAAATATTTTGAGGGTTTTACTCAACTTCCACCATATATTCTTATTAAGAACTAGATAACGCTATATTTAAACAGAAAACTAAATCCAAAAGGAAGTGTGGGATGCATAGAGTATGGTAATTGATTTTAAAATATTTAAACCTTAAAATGGACAGAGATTTGGCTAAAAATTGATTTGTAAGGATGTTCACTACAGTACCAACTATAACATATGAAAGTATAGAAACAACCAAGATGCCCAATAGTGCTACTCCAACCTTTGTAGCACTTCATTTGTATTAAAAATCTGGACTTTTAAAACAGCTGGTGTTTTCTTTTTCTTTTGAGACAGAGCCTTGCTCTGTCGCCCAGGCTGGAGTGCAGTGGCCCGATCTCGGCTCACTTCAACCTCCACCTCCCGGGTTCAAGTGAGTCTCCTGTCTCAGCCTCCTGCGTAGCTCGGATTAGAGGTGTCCGCCATAGTTTTGTATTTTTTAGTAGAGATGGGGCTTCTCCATTGTTGGCCAGGCTGGTCTCGAACTCCTCACCTCAGGTGATCTGCCCGCCTCTGGAAGCGCTGGGAGGATGGGCGGAAGCCACCACGCCCGGCCTAAATAGCTGTCTTTCACGTATTACATAATAATCTCAGAAACTGTCTTTGTGGCCTGTTATTTTCCTGGGAGTAGAGGTTAAAATATTTTTCTTTAAAAACATGGCCAAGGTACAGTGTTGAAAAGGAGCAGCTCCCTTGTCCTTCTGGCAGGGAATGCGATGAAGTGGCCTGCTTCTTCAGTGCCCCGCTGCTTAATTCTCTAGGGGAGTACAGAGGGTCAGGTTGTGGAACTCAGTGCCTAGAGGATTAATGTTTACAACTCCTGAAGCCCCAGCCGACTTGTTACAGGTCCCTGTAGTTTGTCTTGTTGTCTATAGGCGGTTTATGTTAAACAGCTCAATTAAACTCTCTATTTTGAAAGGACAGAGAAGTTTCTCTCAAATTCTTGATTTGGTGTACGCGTAGGTGGGCTTGGAGAACGAGTGCAAAGTTTTGACAACGCAGCAGAAATATAATGTCGTAGACTGGAATGATAAAGCTCTACCACGGCGCTAAACGTCCGCTGAGCAATCTGGGTTCTACTGGTTGCTCTGAACAAACTCCGCCTCTTTCTAACCAAGTAGATAACTTCCCGGTGGCGTACTGGTACCCGTTTTTGCGTTGCCCCAGCAGATTACTTTTCTGAATGAACACCTGTCTAAGTGTGCACGCACTACGGTCTCGGGGGGGGGGGGGGGGGGTTTTCATAGGCACATGATGGGGGCGTGGCAGGCCAAGAAGGTCTTGGGAAATGCAACATTTGGTCATGGGAAAAACAATGCCTGTTCTCACCTAGGTCCGTGGGCACAGGCTGGGGGCGGGGGGGACACTTAGCCAAGGACCACGCCCTCCTCTACCCTGCACTTCTCTTTTCGCTTCGGTATCATTTAAAGGGACCATGCGCTTTCCTTCCATACCAGTATTACGCAACTCAAAAAAGTGCAATGACTTTTTAAGATCATTAAGAGTACAAACAAAAAGTTACTAAAAGTGGACAGGAATGAATTAGGAATTATACCCAAAGTAAAGCTCAGATTATTCACTATTTTAGAAGTAGCATTCCAGCAATTTAGAGATACTCTTTAGGAAAAAGAAATGGGTCTATCTTGACTCTATTCCGTTATGTTAAATTAGAAAGAAAAGGCCAGGTGAGGTGGATCACACCTGTAATCCCAGCACTTGGGGAGGCTGAGGCGGGAGGATCACGAGGTCAGGATATCGAGACCATCCTGGCTAGCACGGTGAAACGCCGTCTCTACTAAAAATACAATAAAAATTAGCTGGGCGTGGTGGCACGTACCTGTAATTCCAGCTACTCGGGAGGCTGAGGCAGGAGAATCTCTTGAACCAGGGAGGCGGAGGTTGCAGTGAGCCGAGATCGTGCCACTGCACTCCAGCCTGGGCAACAGAGCAAGATTCCGTCTCAAAAAAAAAAAAAAAAAAAAAAAAAAATTACAAGGAAAAACTCCCAATTGTCTGTGGAGACTGACAATGGAGATGCAAGAACGTTGAGGGTTGGGTGGGGCCGACCTTCAAAAAACCTGATGCATTTTGTGGTATTTCTTCTGCTGTGATTCCTCCTCTTCCATCATCCATCTTTATCTTGTCATAATAATCTATCTATTATCTTCCTTTAAATATAGAATTAGTGCTTGCCTAATTGGCTTTCCTGGAATCTAATTAGTTTTAAACATTTTCTCAACTTAATTTTTTGTATGTAAAAATGAAGATGGCGTTTGCAACAGAGTTGAGGTAATCATTTTCACAGGGAAATCATTTCCAGGGATTTATAACTGTATTCACTAATTTGTTAGAGCATGAAATGATAAACTCCATTTTTTTTTCCTTTGCACTCCAGATTACAGTCAAGGGAACATCTTTCTTCTCATACCATCATAAAAAGAGACACAATAGCCAACGGCTTGCCTGCCATCTAGTGCTTACCTATTACCAGAAAAACTTCATGGTAGTGAAAATATGATCCTTCACTACTAATTTGACTTCATTATTTGCAATCAACAGGATCAAAGCCAACACTTTGGCACAATTTCTTTTGCTAGAAGTTTAAGAAAGTTCACTGGGTTTTTATTTATGGCAATCTCCTTTGATGTTTATTGAAATCGTTCTAATGACTAACATTTTCAAGTTTTTTGGCTGTCAGATTGATGTTTTCCGGAATAAATGTATGAGTGGTCCACAAGGCTGCTCAATTTTAAATGGGCAGCACTTGGTAATTGGTATTGCCTGGTGAGTTAACATCTAGTGAGACTATCTGATATATACAGAATCTTCTTCTACGAGGGGCTGGAAACTTCCCTCTGACAAACAGTGTGGTGGAAGAGTTATTGAACCTGGGGTCTGGAATCCTGAATGTGAATTCCAGCTTAAGCCATTTTATCTTGGACAAAGTCACCTGACTCTCCCAGGATTACATTGCTTGTGTAAAATGAAAGGCCAGACTGATTGATTTCTAAGGTTTCTTCCAGTTCTAACACATGTTGAAGAATTAATAACCTGATGGAAAAGTACGCCAATATTTTCATCTTGTACTTTAGTTACAGATATTGTTGTTTAAAACTACTTGCTAATAATTGTCGCCCTAAAGAAGATTCAGACCGGAAAGTAGCTTTTATGCACTAACATTCTTCACGGGGCCTGTATACATGAATACGGCAGATGCAAGCCATTTGGGCCAAACAAATCCATTCAAAGTTAGAAAAGATCTAGGATATTTCAGGTCAGAAAGAACATGTGATAGGAAAAAAAACCTACGTAAATGAGAGAGAAAGTATATGAATCCAGTTAAATTTTTGAGCCCACCACTTGGCTATGTGCTATTGAAATCACCACTGCAAAACTGTAACTGCCCTAAAGAAGATTCCGAGCTGAAAGTTACTTTTATGTACTAACATACTTAATGGGGCTTATATACCTTAATACAGGTTTTATAGCAAAAGTTCCATCCAAGTTCCTAGTCAGGTCTGTTTATGCAAATAAAATATTCAAATTTGTTTAGTTCTGATTGGTTGATACAGCTGAGCCCTCATTGGTCAATACAGATAATCCCTGATTGGTTGGTTCAGGTGAGCTCTGAAAATTCCAAAGTTGAACAGAGGTGTGGGTTTACTGGGAACTCAGAGTACTCCTTGTGATCTCTAGCAACTGGTCCTTGGCTCTATTTTAAATTCAGGTCCAGTTAACCACTTGGGATCCATCTTGAAGGATCCATCTTGAAGGACTGGCTTTTTCAGTTTCATATTTATTAATGACAACTTTGCATTTTTTAGTTACCTTGTTAATCAATTACGATCAGCTTGTCCAGGCACAGTGGCTCACGTCTGTAATCCCAGCACTTTGGGAGGCCGAGGCGAGTGGAACACCTGAGGTCAGGAGCTCGAGACCAGCCTGGCCAACATGGTGAAACCCCGTCTCTACTAATAATACAAAAATTAGCTGAGCGTGGTGGCGCATGCCTGTAATCCCAGCTATCCAGGAGGCTGAGGCAGGAGAATTGCTTGAACCCAGGAGGTGGAGGTTGTAGTGAGCTGAGATCACACCATTTCACTCCAGCCTGGGTGACAAGAGCGAAACCCCGTTTCCAAAAAACAAGAAATATTACCAGCTTGAATTCTCCCCATTGCACCCTGGGAAGTTCATAGCCCTGGTCTGCAAGTCTCCCAGGTTGTTCCTAAGAACTTCGTCTGTGGAAAAGATATAGAATAAAGAAGAGGATTTGGGGGAAGATCAGAAGATCTTAGAGAACCAGGAGAGCAACCTGGGCTCCTGTCAACCAAAAAAAAAAAAAAAAATCCCTTAGCTAGAATAAGAAAGAAAGACCGAAAGGCCTATGGGTCCCAGAGCAGTGGAAAAGGGCCTAGCTTCATAACAGAAACCCAGGGAAACAGCAAGCTGTTGGAGGGGAGACTGCCATGTGTCACATCAGGGTTCCCTGTGACCCAAGCATAGCAAAGAAGAATCTGAGAACAAATAGTCTCAAACAGCTCTTCTTCATCTGTCAAAATACAATGCCCATTTTTTTCTAGACAATGAAGCAAAATTTTACGCCCCTAGTTATTTGAGTGCAGATGGTAGCAAAATTGAGTTAGGGAATGTTGTACACAGTTGGGAAGAGGGAGAGGGAAGGATAGTTTGTGTGGAACCCTTACTTGGTGCACACTTTGTATTTTTTTTTTTTTTTTAATAAATCTGTGCCATTCTGACTCATCACTGATTACTACATGCACAATGATAGCAATCCACAGGCAAGCGTTCATATTGCTAATGATACTGCTTTACAGAGTGATTATCTGAGAGCCATTCTCAGCTGCTGCATCAGGATTAAAGCATTTGTGCAACCACAAATTAAGGCAGGGGTGAAAAAGCCAGCACTTGTTCAGTCAAAAAGAGCTGGCAAAGAGGGCAGCCTGCAATTAGATTAAACATGTTTGTCACCAGGGGGCTGGCAGGCCTGGGTCACATGCTCAAGAGTTGGGGATGACCTTTAACAGATGTAGATTCTCAATATATAAACCCTTCAGTCCAAAGCAGATAAATGAACCAAGTTTTGTAGCTGGCTGCGTCATGTTTTTATCTCCATTTGAATAAGCATTTTCTGGGCTTACTGTTGAGATACAACAAGTCATTGTTGAGATCTCTTAAAGGACCACACTAGCCAGCCCCATCAGTGATCTTATGCTTGGATATCCCAGGGATCAGTAACCAAAATCATTCGTTTGTGCCAGTCCCTTCAACACTTTCTGAAAATTTTCCCTTTGGCTGTTTTGGATAAGAAAACTTCATTTTCAAATGTTTTGCCTAATATTTTTACCTTAACACGGGTACACAAAAAAGTCTTCCAGAGACAGAGGATCACTTGTAATAGTCAAAGATTCAACTAACTGACTCAGGAGAGAAGTGTCTGCTAGCAGTAGGACCGGGCTATTTGATATATTTCATGGAACTTCTCCCTCTCTACTTCCCATCCTGCCTTTATTAGGAAGCCAAAGAAAAAACTTGATTTTACAAAGCCTGATCCTTTAATTACTGGCACACTCAGGTTCACAGAAATCCTAAATGGCTTTGTATTGGTCACAACTTTTATCTCCAGCAGATTTATAAACCACTGCAAGGCCATATCGCTAGTACTTAGCATACACAAAAGTTTTAACCAGATATACTTCCTTATACGGGTTCTCTGTTCTAGCCTTAACTTGCCTGGAGCATTCCTAACTCTTGGTGTGACCCTCAGTCTCCACTCTCTTTTCCACACATCAAAACATTCTTCACCTTCAAGCACAGCTCAAAGCTCACTTCTTCCAGGAGGCAGTCCCTGATTAATCAGATGGAAGTGGTCACTTCCCCTCAGGAAATGAGACAGCTGCTCTATGAAGAAAAGAGCATTAGACTGAGAATCAGAAGGGCTAAACCCAAATCCCAGCTTTGCTAAGAACTCACTGAGGGACTGTATTAGTTTCCTAGAGTTTCCATAAGAAAGTATCACATACTAGGTGGCTTTAAACAACAGAAATGTATCATTTTACAGTTCTGGAGGCTGGAAATCTGAAATTAAGGTGTTAGCAGGGCTGTTTCCTTCTGAGAGCTATGAGGGAGAATCTCTTTCACGTTTCTCTCCTAGCTTCTGGTGGTTTGCTGGCAATCTTTGGTGTTCCTTGGCTAGTAGGAGTGCTACCCTGATGTCTGCCTTCATCTTCACATGACATTCCCCCTGTTTGCATGTCTGGCTCTGTATCCAAATTTCCTCTTTTTATAAGGACACCATTCATATTGGACTAGGGGCCCATCCTATGCCAGTATGACTTCATCTTAACTAATTACATTTGCAATGATCCTATTTACAAATAGGTTGTATTCTGAGGTACTGAAGGTTAGACTTCAGGATATGAATTTGGAGAGTATGCAATTCAACCCGTAACAGGGCCCATAGGAAAAAAAAATAATCCCTCTCAGTTTCCTGACCTGTAAAATAGAGGTAAAGTCGAAATAACTACTCACAGAATCCTTGGAAGGATTAGTGTAGGTAGTTACCTAGTTCTGTGGCTTAGTGGATGCATATGTTCGATTCCATATGTTATCGTTTTTATTTTCTGCTGTCTTATTATGCTTTTTACACCTATATATGAGTGGAAGCAGAGCGGAGAGAAGACCCAAACATAATTGATGGCTCCTCCCTGGGGGAAGTGGGGACACTGTAACGGCTTCCTTCAGTGAGGCACCAAGCTAGGCAAGGAGACAAGCTGTAAGCAAAGAGCTTACAGTCTGTTGGAGGGATTGTAGTGCCAGATGACCCAGCACAATTCATGAGTTAATGTTTGAAAGGTATAGTGGCCTTTCCCTCAGTCCTTTAGCTGCTGCCTGGGATGCAGGATTTACTTCAGTGGAGTCAATTATGAGATGCTGCAAGAAGAGAAAGTGCTCTCCAAGTGAGTGTTTATTTTACTCAAAATTTCATTTTAAAATGTATGTTTGCGTAAAATGCCTGTACATTTCCTTTGGATCATCTGCTCTAGAAGTAATAGGTCAGTTTCAAGGGTGTTCTTTCCCAGCGGGTGTGGGGTCAGACTGACTCAGATCTTGTTCTCCTACACAGGCAGGGAGCCCAAAACTTGCCTCTGCTGTCCTTCTCTGAGAGTCTACCAATTGGCTTCCTTACTATTGTTGCACAACACCACACATAATTCGATTTCTTTTAGAAGCTGCACAGAAGGACATCCATAAAATTAGCCCCAGTAAGGTTCTTACTGTTTCATTAAATGTTTCCGGTAACTTTCTGATCTGATGGAACAGTCATAACTACAAATGTTATGCATTTTGGATACATGATATAGGCGTTTGCTTTCTTTTTAGAAAAACATGAAACTAGAAAGGGAGTGTATTGAGAACTGAGCTCCCTACCTGGCTGATGACAGAAGCATGGGCGGTGGAGGAGACAGTAAGTGAGCTCCCAGGCATTCAGCTCACTCAGCCCCGTAGCCTCCCTTAGAGTGCTTTTCCATACTTGTGTCTTAAACAATAGGCATGAAGTGATGAATTCAGAATGGACACACAGTAGGTGCTTTTAAGCGTGATTCCATCTGCCTCTAGCTGTCAACATAAGGCCACACTAGAGTAATTTTGCGGCAAATTCTGAGCTTGGTTACAGAACTTTTGGGCAGGGAGGACTCAATAAGCAAATCCCCCCCGAGAGGGGGATTATGATTTATATTTACAAAGCACCAAATAAAGTTCACATAAACCTCATGAGAGATTCCTCCTTCCATGCTATAAAGTGGAGGCCAGAAACATCAAGACTTTCCCCAGGCTCCTCAGGAAGAAAGAAGCAGAGCCAGGACTCACACAGGACTTCGGACTCAAAAGCCTTTTCTCTCATGAGCCACTGGCCATGTGCGGTGGGCAGAAGTGGCTCTTACTCTCCTCCGTAGCTAACCGCAGGAAATGCCTCAGGGCTGAGGGAGGGGATGTGCTGAAGGGTCAGCAGGTGAAAGCTACCCTCACATAGGCCCATTCTGTAGGAAAGGGCAGAGCCCCTGTGCCCCAACATCTACTGCAGCAGAGGCCAGCACTTGAATACGAAGGGCTGAGGAAGTGACCAGCACTTCTTTCTGAAGCAAGCCTAAATTAAGGGATAGCAAACCCCAGGAAGGAAACTCTTCTGGATTGCTCCGCTAGCATGGAGACAGCCAGAGGGCACCCAGGGTGCTCTGCAACCTTGTGCTCACAGAGGTGGAGGTGCTGAAGGTGCTTACTCTAAACTGAAAAGGGGTGTTCTCTGAACTTTCCTCACTCTTTCCCATCCCCAAACTAGCAGACGGTGAAAAGCCATAGTTCCACTATTAGACTGTAATCCCCTGCATGGCAAGATCTTTATATTTCATGGTATTTCCAGAAACTCAAATTGAATCCAACATAGAATAGGCTCTCAGCAAAGGAGTATTAATGATGACATTAGATTTCTCCAGATAGATAAAGATTACTCAACCCTGGCACTTTTAGCATTTGCAGGCTGATAATTTTTCGTTTTGGGGAGTTGTCCTATGTAAGATGTCTAGTAGCATCCCTGGCCTTGACTATGAGATGCCGGACCTGCCGCTAGTTGTGACAACCAAAAATGCTTCCCAACATTGCCGAATGACCATTGGTAGCAAAATCAGCCTTGGTTGAGAATCACTGATTTAGATGAAGAAATGAACTAACACATCTGAGCCTGGGCTATGTGCCGGATGCTTTATTGATATGATCTCAGTTTGATCTTCACAATAACCATGTGAGGTAGGTGTTACCATGTACAGGTGAAGAGACTGAGTCACAGAGAGATTATGTAACTGGTTCAAAAACACTCAGCTTAGAAGTAGCAGAGCTGGATTCTGAAGTAGACATGTCTGATTCCTATGCTGACAAGAGGCAGAAATAACAATGGAAACAAGATCTGTACAGGCATTCGTGGGTGTTCTACAACTGCTGTTCACATAATCATCATTCTCGTGTCTTTTTCAGTTTACTAAAAGGTTGAAGTCTGAATGTATATTTTAAGCACTGACTTCTGTTTTTTCTCCGTAGGACTATTAAATGCAGTATTCATAGTTTCACTGTATATTTTCTCCAGTGTCACTTCAGAAACATATTAAAAGTCAGATGTATTTTCACAGGAAATGACTACTGGGCTCCCCCTGGTGTTAGCTTTGATTATATTTGACTTCAAAGGAGCTCATGTGTGACTGCATTTCAAATTAATGAGCGCTTTCTCTAAGAGTCAGTTTTAAAAATTCAACTGGCTCTCATTGACTACATTATAAAATTGTTTTATTCAGATTTTACAAATATTATATTTAAGAGCCTAATATAACTTAAGTTTTATAATGTTACAAAACAACTAATTTGAATTTGTTGTTTAAATTATTTTTTATGGACCCAAAGAGACATTTCAGAATATGGGAGTAACTGGCAAAAACAAACATATACAGTCATGAGCCGCATAACAATGTTTTGCTCAATGCCAGACCACATATATAATGGTGGTCCCATATATTATAACACTATATATTTACTGTACCTTTTCTATGTTTAGATATTCAAATACTTACTATTATGTTACAGTTACCCACAGTGTTCACCACAGTAACATGCTGTACAGAAACCCAGGAGAAACAGGCTATACCCTATAGCCTAGGTGCGTAATAGGCTCTACCATCTAAGTTTGTGTAAGTACACTCTGATGTTAATACAACAAAATCAGCTAATGATAAATTTCTTAGACTGTGTATCCCTGTTGAGCAATGTATGATAGATGTGTGTTACACACACACATATATATGTATGATAGATGTGTGTGACTGTGTATATATATATATATATATATATGGAAATGTTCAGTCTCACTTTGATGAAAAGAAGTGCAAACTAAAATAATGTGGTAGTGCTGTACTCCACCAACTAAACAAATTTTTCTTTAAATAACACCAAATTATGTGAGGGCAAAATAAAATAGAAACGCCGTCATGCTTTGCTACTGGCCTTCTGGTGCAATAATCTGGAATAGTAACAATATGCAGAAAAAGGCATAAAATCTTATGTATTCTTTGACCTAATCATCCCGTATCTAGGAATGGTTTAAACAAGTACTTCAGATGGAGTGAAAGCTATTTTTGCATAGATGTTCATTACACCATTGATTGCAATAATAAAATATTGGAAGCAGCCTAAGTAGTTAACAATGATCAGCTCGGCCTGGCCTGGTGGCTCACACCTGTAGTCCCGGCACTTTGGGAGGCTGAGGCAGGTCAATCATCACGTGGTGGCATGTGCCTGTAATTTCAGCTACTCAGGAGGCTGAGGCAGGAGAATCATTTGAACCCAGGAGACAAGGTTGCAGTGAGGGGGATGTTGTGCCACTGCACTCCAGCTCCGTCTCAAAAAAAAAAAAGAAAAAAAAATCCCCCCCAAACAATGAAAGATGGTATATTTAACTAAATTATGGTACAAACACTTTAGTATAGTCACAATTAAGGTGGGCGTTACAGTCAGACTATCTGGGTTGAAATGCTGGCACCAGTGCTAGCTCTGTGGCTCCTGTCAGGCCTCTGAGCCCAGGCCAAGCCATCGCATCCTCTGTGACTTGCACGTATATGCCTAGATGGCCTGAAGTAACTGAAGAATCACAAAAGAAGTGAAAATGCCCTGGCCCGCCTTGACTGATGACATTTCACCACAAAAGAAGTGAAAATGGTGGGTCCTTGCCTTAAGCGATGACATTATCTTGTGCCTGGCTCATACTGGCTCAAAATGCTCCCCCACTGAGCACCTTGTGACCCCCACTCCTGCCCGCCAGAGAATAACCCCCCTTTGACTGTAATTTTCCTTTACCTACCCAAATCCTATAAAACGGCCCCACCCTTATCTCCCTTCGCTGACTCTCTTTTTGGACTCAGCCCGCCTGGACCCAGGTAATTAAAAAGTTTTATTGTTCACACAAAGCCTGTTTGGTGGTCTCTTCACACGGACGCCCATGACAGCTCCAAAGAAGTTTAATCTCTTCATTGGTAAAGTGGGTATAATAGTAGTACCTAGCTATAGGATTGTTTTGAGGATTAAACAAGATCAAGTGCATAACACATTTAGAAAAAATGTGTGGTACAAAGTAAGTGCTCAGTATATGTCTTGATGCAGCTATCGAAACTGAGAATTAAAAAACAAGAATTATAAAATTACATAACCACTTAAAAATCTAATGCTATGATATATTTTAAAAAACATGATATTGAAAGAGAAAAATGTTCTCTCTAAGCATAAATATTGGAAGAAATACAAAAATAAGAATAAATATGTCAAAATGGGAAATGATTGATGACCTTTCCACTCTGAATTTTCTATTTTACTATTATCACTTAAATACTAAAACATAAGCAGCTGGAACCCAGAAAAAAGTGTTTTTATTTATGTATTCAACCAGTCATTAATTGGTGTCTTCTGTATTTTAGGCACTGCAAAATTTGGCTAAACAAAACATTCTCATAAAAAACTTTATAGTTTCATAAATATAAAAAGCTTTATGTTTTAGTAGAAGAGACAAGCATAAACATTAACACCTTTAACTAGAATGTGCAACAGGGTCACCAGAGGGACATCTAAATGACTCTAAGATGGGGGGAAATGGTCAAGGAAAGTTTCACAAATGACGTAATGTGTAAGTGTATCCTTGAAGGACGCATAGAAACTAATTAAACGAAGAACAGCAAGAACATTCTAGAAAAGTTACACAACTCATAAAGACACAAGTGAATTAAAGCGCAATGGGTTCAAGGAACTGCAAGTAGATTGGTTACGACCACAGCACAGGAGAGTGTGGTAAGAGCCTGGTGAGACAGCTAGGGGGAGCAGTTGAGAGATGTTAATCGGAGAAATGGCAAAGGGAGAAAAGACCTTAAGATTTGATGATGGCGGGTATACGGGTGGTGAGTGAGAATAAGGAACTTGGGCTCCAGGAGGACAGGATCTCATCTGATTTGTACAGCACTGTCTATCCAATGCTGGAAATATCTATCAAAGAACCACTGCAGGAGAAAGAAAACACCGCATGCATGTAGATGTTTGCTTCAGCATTATTTATAATAGTAAAACGATTAGAACTGTGACTGGTACTTCGTAAACTCTCAATATTTGTGGAACAAATCATAAATCTATGACTCTAAAGTTTAGGGAAGAGGCCGGGCGTGGTGGAGGCGAGCGGATCACCCGAGGTCAGGGTTCGAGATCAGCCTGACCAACATATAGTGAAACCCTGTCTCTACTAAAAATACAAAAGCTGGGTGTAGTGGCACAAGCTTGTAGTCCCAGCTACTTGGGGAGCTGAGGCAGGGGAATCGCTTGACTCCAGGAGGCGGAAATTGCATTGAGCCAAGATAGTGTGGCTGCAATCCAGCCTGGGCAACAGAGCGAACCTCCGTCTCTCAAAAAAAAAAAAAAAAAAAAAAAAACTTTTTTTTTTTTTTTTTTAAATAAATGAAGTTTAGGGTAGAGGACTCAGGTTTCTTTGGGACTCTTAAGCATATATATTACCATTAATAACATACATTTTAGAGACAGAGATAGAAACAGAGGCAAACTCGTAGACTAACACAGAGACAGACAGACACACAGTAAAAGGTTTATGGTTTTGCTATTAAACTCATGAATTATGCTTTAGTGTGTTTTTAACATTCCAATATGTGGTAGCGGTGATTACCTTTTTCCAAGACAGATATATTAAAATATACACTATAATTGTGAATGCATTCTTTGTCATACATTTCTGCTGTTCGTTTCCTTTTTTTTTTTTTTTTTTGAGACGGAGTCTCGCTCTGTCGCCCAGGCTGGAGTGCAGTGGCCGGATCTCAGCTCACTGCAAGCTCCGCCTCCCAGGTTCACAACATTCTCCCGCCTCAGCCTCCCCAGTAACTGGGACTACAGGCGCCCGCCACCTCGCCCGGCTAGTTTTTTGTATTTTTTAGTAGAGACGGGGTTTCACCATGTTAGCCACGATGGTCTCGATCTCCTGACCTCGTGATCCACCCGTCTCGGCCTCCCAAAGTGCTGGGATTACAGGCTTGAGACACCGCTGCTGTTCGTTTTCTATAAAGCTGTTTTTGGGTGTTAACGCAATGAGGAATAGGGTATCTACCTAGATAATTTTTCTGCTTTTAATTTGTAAATTATATTTTCATTAAATATTATCTCTGCTATTAATTTTGCAAAACAATTTTTTTGGGGGACAGTTTTTTCTGGAATGTATTTTTTCCATTCCTTTACTTCTAAGTGTTCTGTGCCAATAAATTTTAGGTATTTTATAACCAAGGGATAGCTGTGTTTTACTCCTAGTCAAATACTGTCTTTTAAATGGCAAATTTAATTGGGTAACCTTCATTTTGATATTTGGACTCATGTCTTATATTTGACTTTGCATTCTAATTTGTCATGCCAGTCCTTTCTGATTTCCTGCTTTCCATTGGACTCTTTTTTTTTTTTTTTTTTGCTATTACCCCCTTCTTTCTAGTCTACATTAATTTTATTATTTTAGTGGTTACATTTAACATAAAATATAAACCTCACTTAAGAAAATATAACAATCAGTATGTCTGCCCTCCTTATAAACAATACAAGGACATCAACATGCTTTAATTTGTTTCAGCCCCGTTCATCTTCTGTAACTATTGTCTAGTGTTTTTGGTTGTTTTTTCTTAATATTCTAGTAAGTATTTTTTTTTTTTTTACAACTAGTATATTTATTTAGATGGATTTATACTTTTACCCCTTCCTTGGTAATATTATTGCTTATTGCATCTCAGTCTTTCTTCTGAGTTCAGTCTTTTTATTTCAGTACATTCTTTAGCATTAATTCTTCTAGTATGAATCTGTGAGTGGCAAAACTTTCCAGTCTTTGTCCAAAAATTATTTCAGCTTTACACAAAAAACAGTTCATCTGAGCACATAATTTTAAATTGAGAGCTATTTTGCTTTAGAACTTTGAAGGTATTATTCTATCATTCCATGACTTCTGTGATTTCTGATGAGAAATCCATAATGTTGTAGTGGAGGAAGCAAAACTTTACTTCTGCCCTCAGGATATTTTGGCTGGGCTTGAGAATTAAATTGACATAAGAGATGTCAACAGCAGAAAAGCATATAAATTTATTGAATGCAAGTTTTACGTGGCACAGAAGTAGGACAAAGACAAAGAATGGAATGCTTATATGAAGAATTTGACAAAGTGCAGTAAGCTGTGAAAATGTGACAAACAAAGGGGGTTGGGTTACAGTAATTAATTAGGTGGAGAAGTGACTCGAGAGATAAGGGTTGGTGTAACAAGGTTTATTTGTACAGATTTTCCTTGGCCTTAATTTTCTGTCCTTGACGAGAATGATACTTTCCTTCTGGTATAGGAAGGGCATCTTTCATCTCCTACTTTTAAGAAACAAAAGGAAGGTCAGAGTGTTTGTGCACCTGCTGTTTTTCAAGTGTCTTTAATTCCAAATAGTCAATATGTCAGAGTGACATATTTTGGAGTGGTGTGTTCTGAATTTCTTCAGTGTGATTTATCATAAAAAGTAAAAGGAGGCCGAGCACAGTGGCTCATGCCTGTAATCCCAGCCTGTAATCCCAGCACTTTGGGAGGCTGAGGCAGGCGGATCACCTGAGGTCAGGAGTTCAAGACCAGCCTGCCCAACATGGCAAAACCCTGTCTCTATTAAAAATACAAAAAAAAAAAAAAAAAAAAATTAGCTGGGTGTGGTGGCAGGCGCCTGTAATCCCAGCTACTCAGGAGGCTGAGGCAGGAGAATTGCCTGAAGCACGGGGAGGGGGGTGGAGGTTGCAGTGAGCTGACATGGCACCATTGCACTCCAGCCTGGGTAATAAGAACAAAGCTCCGTCCCCGCCCCCCGAAAAAAAACCAAAAGGAAAAAAGTGGCATATATTTGTCTCCGTTGCTGCTAAAGTTTTACTGTTAATAGCCAATATTTATTTTTAATTAACAACTCTTAGTAATTTTGGAATTACACCAATCACATAAAAACCTGGCATTAGGCACTAAAAGTGTCATATTAGTCTGATTATAAAAAATAAGTCAGCCAGGCATGGTTGCTCACACCTGTAATCCCAGCACTTTGGGAGGCCAAGGTGGGTGGTCAGGAGTTCGAGACCAGCCTGGCCAACGTGGTGAAACCCCATCTCTGCTAAAACTACAAACATTAGCCAGACATGATGGTATATGTCTGTAATCCCAGCTACTTGGGAGAATGAGATAGGAGAATCGCTTGAATCCGGGAGGCAGAGATTGCAGTGAGCTGAGATCAGGCCACTGCACTCTGGGCAACAGAGGAAGTCTGTCGGGGGTGGGGAGGGGGCGGGGGGGAAGAGTCAATATCACCATTTTTGTTTGTTATCACTTATAACTATTCGACAATGCATTTAGACAAGAAAGTCAACTATTTAAAACAATAGGGCAAAATTATATGATTTTCCTGCCTACCTGGAAAACCACAAAGGAAAAAAGCTAGACAACAGAAATGACAGAATTTAATAAGGAAGGAAATACAAATCAGTACAAAAATCAAGAATGTTCTATCTGTAAAACATGGTCAATCAGAAAACATAATAAAGAAACCCTTCTAATATTTCCCCAAAATACACTAATAAAAAAGAATAGCTGGAGATAAATTCTATGAAATGTGTGAAAGTTCTGTAAGAAGAAATCAAGGCTGGGTGCGGTGGCTCACACCTGTAATCCCAGCACTTTGGGAGGCTGAGGTGGGCAGATCACCTGAGGTCAGGAGTTGGAGACCAGCCTGGCCAACATGGCGGAACCCCGTCTCTACTAAAAATACAAAAATTAGCTGGGCATGGTGGCAGGCGCCTGTAATCCCAGCTACTCAGGAGGCTGAGGTAGGAGATCACTTGAACCTGGGAGCTGGAGGTTGCAATGAGCTGAGATCGTGCCACTGCACTCCAGCCTGGGTGATAGAGAAGACTCTGGCTCCAAAAAAAGAGAAGAATCAGAAACTTCTATAAGTAAATTGTTTTGAAAAATCAAGGGGCATGTCTCCTTTAACATGTATTCACCATTTTTTATACATTTTATTCTATCTAAACATTTAGTTTAATGTAATTTTAATAGGATTGCATTAGATATGGAAATAAAAGTATTATGTAGTGCATTTGGAATAAAAGAATATGAAAGTTCTCTCCTATAAAGTCAAGTCCCTCTTCTTCTGCCTTTCCATACTTTGCTTTGGCACGTCTGGAGAGTTAAGTGCCACTTCCTTGACAAAGTATATCTACATTAATTACTTGGAATTCATCTGTTTAGATTTATCTTATATCCTGATTTGAAGTTTCACATTTGCCATGTTCTAAATATTACCCAGTTTTATTCAACATATAGTTGCCATTTCTGTTTTCAAAGATCTTCAGTTTTTTCCTTCTCTAATTGCATCCCTTACTTATTATTTATGCAGGTTAATTCAAGGGATGACTGACTTTTGTGACTTGATTGTCCTTACTTGGCATGTTTTATTTTATAGAACTTTACTTGCTTCTATATATGCCTTATTATGTGTAGATATTAAGTGTTTAGCAGTTTTTTTTTTGGTAACCAAATGAGATTTTTTTTTTTTTTTTTTTGAGGTAAGGGCAGCTGTTGAATATCGTACAGTAATTTTTAGTTATTTGGCAGCATTACTGGATGGGTTTTGCTTTTCAATTTCTCTTGGTGTTACAGCACAAACAGCAAACACAGATCAACAAACTATTTTGCCTCTTTTTAGTAGTCAAAACTTTTGAAGCATATACTGTTCCGAAATTTCTAAACTTCAAGTTATGTTAGGCCTTCTAGTCCTATTCCTGCCTGAGTCTGACACTAGTATCTCACCATCACATATGGTGTAAGGCTTCTTTTTAACATCTTACTTACATTTTAAGAAATAATTCTATTATTCTTTACAAAGTGCATGAAGCCACAGGTATCAAATATATATATGCTTACCCAAATTTTAAGATTATTTTACTTACACGTCACATTTGAGTATTTCGTGAGACTGCCATACTTGAAAGGAAATTCTTCTCTAAAATGTACTTTAAGCAACCAGCCAGACTAATGTCGCCTAGACTTGAACTCTAAGGTTATACCTCTTCTGTTTGTAATGCAATCTTCACTTCCATACGTAACTCTTAACATGACATACATAACTAGTTTGAGATACAGTCTCGCTCATGTCACCCAGACTGGAGTGCAGTGGAACGATCTACATTAACTGTAACTTTCACCTCTCGAGCTCAAACAACCTTCCCACGGCAGCCTCCCGTGTAGCTGGGACTACACGCCTGCACCACCAGACCCCACTAATTTCTGTGAGATAGGGTCTCAATTATGTTAATGGTTAAGCCCCGGGCTTAAATGACCCTCCCACTTCAACCTCGGTGCAAGCACTGACTGCTCACAAGCGTGAGCTACCTCGCCCAGTGACACGTATAATCAAAACTACCTCAGACTAATGGTTGATGCAACGATCCTTGAAAATTCATTCAATCCGCTGACATTCCCGAAATGCCCTTAAACGGGTGTTGCTTCTGACAGGTGCCAGCTAACATGGCTGCTTAACAGCACTTAACGTTCTGTAAGGCACAGCCTTTTCTGAGATGGTAAGTGGCTCTGAAAAGAGCCTTTTGTTTTCTGACACTTAAAAGTCACTATACCAACGACAGCCCGAAGTTACTTGCTTTGGGCTTTATGGTGGTGACTCTCAGTCTTCTTGGGCAGCAGCACTGCTTGAATGTTGGGCAGGACCCCGCCCTGTGCAATGGTCACGCCGCCTAAGAGCTTATTGAGTTCCTCGTCATTGCGGATGGCTAGCTGCAGGTGGCGAGGAATAATGCGAGTTTTCTTGTTATCACGAGATGCATTGCCAGCCAATTCAAGAATTTCCGCTGTCAGGTATTCTAACACCGCCGCCAAGTACACTGGTGCGCCTGCCCCTATCCGCTCTGCATAGTTTCCCTTACGAAGTAAACGGTGAATTCGACCTACGGGAAACTGCAAGCCTGCTCTAGAGGAGCGAGACTTAGCCTTGGCGCGTGCTTTTCCCCCCTGCTTTCCTCGTCCAGACATTTCTACACAGAGCAATCACAGCAACACAAGAATCATTCCTAACGCTGCTACTGGGCCTATTTATAGTCTGACTGAGGTTGGACTTTTTGCTATCTGATTGGCTGATGGCCTTCTACCCAATCAGAAAGTCTTACTAGAATCGCCTTATTTGCATTCACGCCACTTCGCATTGTCCAATCAGATTTTAGATGCCCAACACGGCATTTGAGGGCCGTGCCTATAAATACCGCACCTTTCGGCCAGCAGCGCTATTCGTTTACTTGGTGACGGTGGGAGTTGAGGTGCTACAGAGCTGTTTAACACTGAAGAGCTGCTTAACACTTAAAAGAGCTGCTTAACACCTAAAAGAGCTGCTTAACACTGCAGAAGTGCACCGCAGTTATGCCGGAGTTATCATCTAAAGGTGCTACGATTTCCAAGAAAGGCTTTAAGAAAGCTGTCGTTAAGACGCAGAAGAAGGAGGGCAAAAAACGGAAAAGAACCCGAAAGGAGAGCTATTCCATTTACATCTACAAGGTGCTGAAACAGGTCCATCCAGATACTGGAATCTCTTCCAAAGCCATGAGTATCATGAATTCGTTCGTCACTGATATCTTTGAGCGTATAGCGAGTGAGGCATCACGCTTGGCTCACTACAACAAACGCTCCACCATCTCCTCTAGAGAGATCCAGACAGCAGTGCGGTTACTACTGCCGGGAGAGCTGGCTAAACATGCTGTGTCTGAGGGCACCAAAGCTGTCACTAAGTACACCAGCTCCAAATAAGCCGGCCAAGTAAACGTCTTTATAACCCAAAGGCTCTTTTCAGAGCCACTTAAACGTACTGAAAGAGCTGTGGACTTACTGTATGTTTCTGTGAAGGCTGTCTTCGTAAAGCCATTCAAAGATAATCAGCTGTGGACTTAAGGTAGACGAACTAGTGCCAACAAGACCAGCCTGGCGGGGAACCGTTGTTAACGCCTGTGTAATCCCAGTATTTGAAAAGGCGGACGCGGGCTGGTTCACGCAGTTAGGAGATGGAGACCATCTTGGCCAACAAGCTGAAACTCCCATCTCCGCTAAAAGTTCGGAAATCAGGTGGGCGTGGTATCGCTTACCGTAGTCCCAGCTTATTGGGAGGTGGAGGCAGGAGAATGGCTTGAACCTAGGAGCCGGAGGTTGCAGTGAGCCGAGGTCGTCATTGCACGCTAGCCTGGTGACAGCGAGACTCTCTCAAAAACGGTAGTTTGTATAAAAGCTACATCTTGATCGATATTGGTATGTTTAAGCTTAGTTAGCATTATGTATATAAAACTACAAAGTGCAGCCACGTAGACAATGTAACTTGCATTATGATCCCAAATTTCTATAGACCTCCCAAAAAGGCAGTAGTTGAGAGGAAATTACGTTTTGTGCCACAGGGAAGTCAAGGTGTGGAAATCATTTTGGGAACTCTGGAGAACTCACAAATCTGATTTGCAGGAATGAAACATTTAAAGTGTCTTGTAATTTTCTTAAATTTACAATAGTTTCCTTAATTGTCGTGTTAACTGGTTGTTGACCTCCATCTGTAAGGGCTCTCAAGCATTAAACTGACTTCAGCCACCTTAAAAACGAATCAAATGTTACTTCTTGGAAACCTGGTTAGCGGGAATTCTCAATCTGTTTAACGCATGTTCATTTAACCTTTTAATGAAATTTTGGATGTGTGTATGTGCTTTCTTTACATTAAAAAGTTAGTACCGGCCGGGCGCGGTGGCTCACGCCTGTAATCCCACACTTTGGGAGGCTGAGGAGGGCAGATCATGAGGTCAGGAGATCGAGACCATCCTGGCTAACACGGTGAAACCGTCTCTACTAAAAGTACAAAAAATTAGCCGGGAGTGGTGGCACGGCCTGTAATTGCAGCTACTCAGGAGGCTGAGGCAGGAGAATCGCTTGAACCTGGGAGGCAGAGGTTGCAGTGAGCCGAGATCATCCCACTGCACTCCAGCCTGGGTGACAGAGCAAGACTCCGTCTCAGAAACAACAAAATATATCGATGTACAAGACCTGTTAAAATAAGTGCCCCCACACTTTTGTGAACAGTAAGGCAGTTCCTGCAAAGCCCCTGCGTGCTTTAGCTGGGAAATCTTCCAAGGAGGTGACAAATTGGGGGGAAGGTGCATCTAGCATCTATGCTCACCTTGTACTGGGGATGGGATCATCTCCAGTCAGGTATTCATGCTTCTCTAACACCTTGGAAAACAGCAGGTATCACATAACTGCCAAATAACCTGTCAACTTTGTGATCACTGTCAGTAGACTATCCTGATTATCCAAGGACTTTTAGGCTTATTTGGGCAATAGATAAGTAGGAATACCAGCAAATAAAAACTCTTTTTCAGACTAAACTTCATGTAGCTTTTATATCGATGTATTTTGGCTCCAAATAACAGGAAATGCTAGCTGGACTGGTTGAGATAATAAGTAATGCAACCAAACAGGACAACCTAAAGGCAGAGAAGTTCCACCAATAGGATGATCACAGCCCTAGCTCCACTACCCTGCAGTCTTGCCTCTGCCCTTCTCCCCATTGTGATTTTGCCATCATACTGGTCACAGTTCCAAGTGTTCATGCAGAGATGATAAAGTAAAGGCAGGAAGAGTCACTCTATTCCACTGGGTCTTGGATTGAGAGCAAAAGGAGTCTTCCCAGAGGACCCCATTCCTCTCAGGTCCGTTTTCTAGAACTGAGCCTAGTTCAGGTGCTGCCTGAGTCATTCACCTACAGAAGACCACAGGATGGGTGTGAACTGATCATCTACCTTCATACATATTTGGCATTTTAAAAAGTTAAATATAGTTCTGGGTACTTTGTTTTTGTTGTTACTGTAAATGAGGTATTTCCTATTCATTATTTTTTAACATTTTGTTGTTATATATGTAACACTGCTTTCTGTGCATTTTTATTTTTTATATCCTTCTAGTACCTCACTGAATTGACTTACTTTGCTATTGGTTTCCTGGTAGATTTTCTTGAGTTTTACATGTCTGCAATACAGGTTGAGCATCCGTAACCCAAAAAGCTCCAAAATTCAAAACTTTTATTGTATTATGGATTTCTTTCCTAGTCTAGCTGATCCTATACACAGCTTAATATAAATTTCTATGTACATGCAATAAAATATGTTTAATATTAATGAAACAATGCCAGATTGAGTTTTCAAAATATTTTTAAAAATGATATAGTAATATTTGTGCTTCAAATAAGATTGAAAATTATATTTTAGTGCATACATTGTGGAAAACACTATAGAATTTCCTCAAAAAATTAGAAATAGAACTACCATATAAATCCAGCAATCCTACTACTGGGTATATATTGAAAGGAAATAAAATCAGATTCTCAAAGAGATATCTGTACTCCCATGTTCATTGCAGAATTATTCTCAATAGACAAGATGTAGAGAGAACATAAATGTCCATCAGCAGACGGATAAAGAAAATGTGGCATATATACAAAATAGAATACTATTTGGTCTTAAGAAAAAGAATCCTGTCATGGGCAGCAACATGGATGAACCTGGAGGATGTTAAGTGAAATGAGCCAGGCACAGAAAGACAAATGCTGTATGATCTCATAAGTGGAATTTAAAAAATGTTGAACTCATGGAAGTAGAGAGCAGAGTGGTGGTTACCAGTGGCTACAGCTGGGGAGTGGTGGGAAGATATTGGTCAAAGGATATGAAATTTCACTTAGGAGGAATAAGTTGAAGAGCTCTATTGTACAATATGCTGATTATAGTTGGTAACAATATGTTCTATTCTTGAAAATTGCAAAGAAAGTAGATTTAATTTAAGTGTTTCCGTAACAAAAAATATGTGGGGTAATGCATATGTTAATTAGATTGATGCTATTCTGCAATGTATACATATTTCAAAACATCATGTTGTACACAGTAAATGCATGGTTTTTATTTGTCAATTTAAGAAATGAAAATAGTTGGGCGGAGAGTGGATTTTAGGGAGGCAAGATTAAGAGCAGTGAGATTAATTAGAAACTGTAATTCAGGTGAGAGATATGAGTATGCAGACAAAAATGGTAGCTGTGGAGATGGTGAATAATCAGACAACAGAAATATGTAGGAAGTAAAATTACCATATCTTGAGAGATTGAAGTGGATAGAAGTTGAACAGAGACTATTAGAGAAAAAATACATTTCTGGTTTGGACAACCATGTGAATAGGGTGGTACTCATGGATATAGAGAACACAGATATCCAGGAAAGAGTTCTGTTGGAATCATCTGGAAATCCCTGTGGAGAGAATTCTTAAGTAGCTAAGCAACATTAAGAACTGTGATATTGAGTAAGCAGTTTACTGGAGTTCACAGAGACGCAGAAACCTGCGGCTTTAAACCTCAAATCCCAGCAGATAAAGGGGAGTTAGCCTGATCACTTTTCATAGAGTGCAAGAAGAGGAGCGTAAAAAGCACAAATCTAGATGCTGCAAAGAGAGCTATTCTATTTACATCTACAAAGTGCTGATCAGGTCCACCCGGACTTGGAGGATGTTTTGCACACATTATGGCCAAAGTCAAGAAAAAGCAAACAGCCTAATGCTCAGTGCCAGACTTCCCTAAGTGGGCCTTTTTTGTCATCGTAGAGGGTTTGTAGTAGAAAAAGTCGTAGACAAAAAGTCAAATTTCCCCATGGCACTATCCACAGAAAGAATATCCCCATGAACCCAGGATTATGGGAGCTCCTCTTGGATTGCTTCAGCTGTGAGATTTTAGCTTTCACCCAAACTGCTGCAGAAAGAGTTAATGCGAAGTTTAGACTTAAAGATAACCATGTATGTCTAGTCCAGGAAAAAAGTTTATCAGTCTGGCAATGACGCATACCCTATAATAAAATAAACATTCTACAGCCCTATTAGAAGCTTTCACTGGCTCTTAAAAGAGCCTTTGGTTTGTGGAGCTCATCTGCTGGCTGGATTATGTTTTACTTGGAGCTGGTGTACTTCGTGACAGCCTTGGTGCCCTCCAACACAGCATGCTTGGCTAGTTCCCCGGGCAGCAGCAAGCACATGGCCGTCTGGATCTCCCTGGAGGTGATGGTCGAGTGCTTATCATAATTCGCCAGGAGGGAAGCCTCACCTGCAATGCGCTCAAAAATGTCACTAACAAAAGAATTCATGATACTCATGGCCTTGGAAGAGATTGCAGTGTCCGGGTGGACCTGCTTCAGCACCTTGTAAATGTAAATAAAATAGCTCTCTTGGCAGCATCTCTTGCGCTTTTTACCCTCCTTCTTTTGAGTTTTAGCGACTGCCTTCTTGAAGCCCTTTTTGGAAGTTATAGTGCCCTTTGAAGCAAGCTGCAGCATGTTCATCTCACAAGTTCACTGGCAGATCAGTAAGTGACGTTTGACTGGAGCGAAGTGTGATATTTACAGGGATGGCCCTCAACCTACGTCATTTGCATCCAACATCTGATTGGATAATAGGTGGAGGAAGTATGTAAATAAGGCAACAGCAGTAAGGTTCTCTGATTGGATAGATGGCTATCAGCCAATCAGTCAGATAATAAGCCACAATCTGCCGTCAGACTAGAAATACGCTGACTACCCGTTTTAACGGGTGTCTTTTTCCGTTATAACTTTTATTTTTAAGCTATGTCTTAGACTGGGGAAGTTCGGGGAAAAGGCAGGCGCTTTTCATTCAGAGAGGTTCTGCAGTTCCTCATGGGCTGTGTCCGCCGGCTGCTCAGCAAGGGCAGCTATGCTGAGCGGGTCGGGGGCGGCTCGCTAGGGTACCTGCCTGCGGTTCTGGAGTACCTGGCCTCCAACATCCTGGAGTTGGTGGGCAACGCCGTCGGGACAAGAACACCCTCATCATCCCACGCCACACGCAGCTGGCCGTCCGCAACGACGAGCTCAACAAGCTACTGGGCCGAGTGACAATGGCCTGGGGTGACGTCTTGCCCAACATCCAAGCTGTGCTGCTGCCCCAAAAGATTGGGAGTCACTACCACAAAGTCCAGTGTGAATAACCCCGCAAGTTGTAAAAGCCAGCGAAGTGACTTGAATGTCTAATGTCTAGAAGAAGAAGAAGGAAAAAAAAAAAAAAAAAAAGAAAAAAGAAAAAAAACCCAAAGCTGAAATCAAAGGCTCTTTTCAGAGCCACTCAATTTCTGAGTAAGAACTAGTTTACAAAAAGGATTACAAAATGCTGTTTCGTCAATAAGACTACAGCTTTCATAAACAGGACTCAGAACAGTTCTGGTTATTGGGGTATCCGAAGCAGTTTCCTTTAATACTCGGTAGTATTGACAGCAGAACTTGATGTTTCTGGGGGAAACTGTTTCAGCACCTACTTCAGGTAGGCAGGGCAGTCATCATAGCAGGCTCCTGGAAGGGGAAATGCCATCCTTCTTGGAAAAATGAACAAACAAATTAGGACGTTATCGTGACAACCTTTCCTGAGAAAAATAATGTGAAGACGGGGAATCCTATTTTGGGAGTTGAATTTTAGTTAGGGAGTTGAATTAGACTGATTAGAAGCAAAGGAAGAAGATTTGTAAACTTGCAGCTTTCAGTACAACTCTTGTTGGGAGAGTGTGCCTCTACTCAGTCAAGGAATGGGCATATCTAAACATACTGCTAGGGCGCATGTTTTCTTCTGCCAAAGAATTTCCTTCCGAGAATTCTAGGATGGTTATATGTCTAGAAGACCGTAGCCATGCCATGTTAATAAAGCAAAAGATAAAAGGTACATATGGATATTTGATACCTTGTTTATGTGAAAGTGCTTAATACACTATAATAAAGTTTATAATGTTTATAAGGTTTATAAGCTACACACTAAGATACAAACCCATAATTAGGCTTTGGTTTGAGATATAACGGACACACTGAGATATAAGTATCTTCATACTTATAAATACTTATAAATAAATAAATAAAGATACTAATATTTAATATGTGGGTTATATCCCAAACCAAAGCCTAGTACTCTGTGTGTGTGTGTGTGTGTGTCTGTGTTTGTGTGACAGAGTATTGCTCTGTTGCCCAGGCTGGAGTGCAGTGGTGCAATCTCGGCTCACTGCAACCTCCGCCTCCTGAGTTCAAGCGTTTCTCCTGCCTCAGCCTCCTGAGTAGCTGGGATTACATTCACGTGCCACTACACCCAGCTAATTTTTTTGTATTTTTAGTAGAGACGGGGTTTCACCACCATGGTTAGGTGATCTGAAACTCTTGACCTCAGGTGATACGCCCACCTGGGCCTCCCAAAGTGCTGGGATTACAAGCGTGAGCCACTGCGCACGGCCAAAAGTTATTTTCTTCATAATGCTTGTGTCCATAAAATTATTACTCCAAACTTATAGAATTAAATAAACATAAGAACTATTTGTTGAAAACAATTATTAAACCTCTGGGAACTTAATTTAGATAGAGATATTTAGGAATTGTTTTAAGGTTACAAGAACACAGTTTAAAAAAACCTATGTTAACATTTTTAAAAATATTGAAGAAATGTAAGAGTTTCTGAAAAAATAGAAATTGCTTAAATTAAACCTAGAAAGCAGTGAGGACTAAGATGAATGGGGAAAAAATGAGGTCACCAATGAGTTAACATCTTCAAATATCAGGCTTCTTCTTAGACATTTAAGAAAAGGATAAATCTACAGCCAATGAAATGGTTTCGAATTATTTAAAAAATCCCAAAAGTGAATGAAGAAGGCATGCTACTAAGTGCAGCACGTTCTCAGTTAGAAGTAAATATGCACAAATCTTCCATTACATATGAGCAACCAACTCTGATAGCCAATTAAAAAGTTAACAGTGATAAACCAGGATCCATCTATGAGTGTAAGGATGTTTGAATGCTGAGTAAAATGCAAACCTATTTGCTAAAGGAAAAATAAATCTTAAACTCAGTAGATGCTTAAAAGACATTTGTTAATATGTTTAGATGGATAATCTTTATTTCTTAGTGGAATACTGGTAGTTCTTGTTAGAGTACTTTTAAAATCACTGTTATTTAATAATGTTCTTGATGATTAGACAAATCTTTAAAAAGGGTACTAAAAAGATTCTCCTACATTAGTACAAGGAAATAAAATCAGATTTAAGTAACATCTGCAGGGCAATGCCCCACAATTAACTGAGAAATAATTATTGGAAATCATCAGTTCTCCTCAGAGCCATACACCCTTTCAGAAAAGGAGCTGTGATCAAGTTTCAAAAAATATCATTTCAGTAACTCACTGATGTTCAATGTAGTAACTGCAGCTGCTTCAAAATGATGGCATTAATCTGTCATCCTCAGTTCATGCAAATTGTATTACATGACAAGGGACTTTAATAAGTAAAACAGAACATTTTTGGTGAGTGTTGGCTGCTTTTCATTTATAAATTCAGAAAGCCATAGTAAACATTTACTAAAGGAAATGACAATTTTCTACTGTAATTACACTGCGGAAAATAGGGAATGTAGGGGGATTAAAGACAAATGAAATTGAGAATGAGCAAGGACACATAATACTTGGTATTAAAACCCAGAAGGGAAATAAGTACATCTGATTATCCTCCAAAGTGGGTGAATGAGGAGCAGAGAATAAGCAGTGAATAAGTGAGCAATCATGCTCTAATGCAGTCTGTTCTGCAAAAGACCAAACAAGGGAACTGTCTTACTGCTGTAACACATCACAAACTCCTAATCTGGAAACATCAACATTGACAGAATGCAAGTACCCAAACTATACAGTAGAGCTAAAAGTTTTTTCACCTTTTTTTTTTTTTTTTGACTACAAAAAACATTTAAGAAATACCTTTTACTGCATGACCAAAGTCACAGTTAGGGAAACATGCACATACCAAGAGCTAAGACAAAAATTTTCAAAAACAATATGCTATGGTGGAAGCATTCTGACATTCCTTTCTAAATTATTGTGTTGTGTTCTATTGTTTTCTTGTATGTTGTATTTCACAAGTGGTTCATGACTTGCTGTTCCGAACAAGACTGGGATGATGAAAATGGTCAATCAGGATAGTCCACTCTGCACTCAGGTTTAGTCAATAAAGGAACTGCACTCACTGGGGTACCATGATTGGTTCAAAGGGTGGGCATGCCACCCAAGCTGAGCCAATAAGAATCTTTTCTGATATTTTCAGACCTGGAGATTGAACAGACACATTTATAGGGTGCAGGACAAATCAAAAAAGTTAGGAAATTAATCCAGAGCTGCCAGTGGCTGAATCTCTTGCTCTTGGAGCACTTTAAAAAATAAAGGTGACATCAGAAATAAAAACTTCTGTGGCTGTTCAAAGAGAAGGTAGTAGGGGTGGGGTGGTAGGGGGAATGTCTGTGTATCTCAGATTCCACTCTCTGAGGACTTCAGTCCCAGCAGTTTTTCTTTCCAGTCTACAGTTACCCCAGAACAGAACCATTAATGGGCCCCACCCTTTCCTCCTTAATTTATCTCAATAATGAGTTTCTTTTGTAAGCACATCTGTCTGACAAATTTAAGCAAAAATTTTCAGCTTGACACAATAAAACCCCTCCCCAAAATCATAGTCAGTTAAGTGTGTTTGGTCTTTAATCATGGCCCCATATCTCAGTACTCATGTTGGTGATATTAAATGGCTTTGCTCTTAATCAGGGTGTGCCAGAAGGGATAAATGAAGAATAAGAAAGAAGCATGAAATTAAGCTAAAAGATGGAACTTTTCTCTTTCCTTTAACACTGTAAACCAATTAGAAGACAAATTTAGAGCCAAACAAGGGGTATGGCTGGCGCTTTGAGAAGATTTTTGAATCCTCAGAACATTTTGACTCCTTTCCGTGAGGTCATTAACCCATTCCTTCCCTTCTGCTGTTAAGAAGCCCTATCAGACCAGTAGGATGGGCAGGTCTGACTCTCAGTGTCTTCTGTTACACCAAGATTCTTTTGAAATCCTGAAATTTATGAGAACTGGACCATATTTAACTAAATTTGTTCTCAAGGTCTTTCTACACAGTAAAAATAAAATTAATACCCTATTACCTTTTCCATCTTAAATTGTACAAAATTACATGGTCCAACTGAACTCATTATGAAATCACATTTGCAAAAATTTTAAGAGTGAGAAAATTATGACAGTGAAAGAGATCTGACCTAACTGACTTCATCTTGCTAGATCTTGTTAGATCTTACCTAACCAACCTCCAAACTGCCCTTGGTTATTTCTGAGCATGGACCAAGCTAACTTTGGGAGAAATTTAGTTTGTAGTTTAAGTTATAATAGCCCTTCTCAATAAATTAAACCACCTTTGTTAAACTAATGAAAGCCTACCAGGTTAGGAGGATGAGAGGGTCTTAATTTGTAGTTAAAACATTATTCCATTACTAGCCATTATTCTATAGGTGACAAGTCAATTACTCTTGTAAATAATGTCATTAGTGTAGAATCTAAGATTGGATTTTTGGATGTCTTTTCAGGCGTTTGCATTCCTGATGACTGGATGGCCCCACTGGACCCATGACTCTTGACTCAACTGGTCCTATGGCCACTACTCAGAAGTGGACTCAGCTTCAGAAAGGTCATTTTCCCTATCCCTATGATTGCATTCTCAACCAATCAGCAGCACCCATTCCCTAGCCCTCTGCTTGCCAAACTATCTTTGAAAAACTCTAGCCTCCAAATTTTCAGGGAGGTTAGTTTGAGTAATAATAAAACTCCAGTCTACATTCTAGCCTGTTTTACATGTATTAAACTGTTTCTCTATTGCAATTTCCTTATACTGATAAATTGGCTTTATCTGGGCAGCAGGCAAAAGAAAAAAAAAAACTCATTGGGTGGTTACAACTGCTATTACAACCAGTAATATATGACCATCATATGGCACCCAAATAATATGATTTTGGAAATATGAGTTACTGCCTTCCAATGAAATATAACAATGTTACTAGATCACTGACAATTTCCCCCTTTCAAAATATAATAACAAAATTAGGAATTCCTTCAAAAGAGTCTTCTCTACCATTGTTACTACAGAGAAATATAAGTCCTACATTATATAAAGTGTTTCATTCTTAACATGTTTCTTCTGATTCCCCTTAATCCTAGACATTCAGATTCTACCTGGATTCTAGATTGGTATCTAAGATCAGGAGCAAGGCAAAATGTTCACTCACAATTAAATTCAACTGTATACTGGAAATCCTTGCTAGTACAATAAGGCAAGAAAAAGAAATTAAAGGCATATGGATTTGGGAGAAAATGAAACTCCCTGTGTTCACAGATGATATGATTGTTTATGTGAAAAATCACAATACATCTTTAAAAAAGTGCCAGGAAAAGGAACTAGAACATCTAAAACTATTGTGAAAAAGAATAAAGTGGTAGGGATCACTGTAACCAAATTCAGGACTTACTATATAATACAGTAATCAATATTGTGTAGTAATGGCAGAATAGATCAATGGAACAGAAGAGAGAACACAGAGATAGTCCTACACAAGTATGACCAACTGAGTTTTGACAAAGATTAAAAAGCCATTTAATGAAGTGTTTTCAATAGCTGATGCTACAGCAATAGGCAAAAATATGTATCTTGACTTAAACCTTACACCTTGAACAAAATTAACTCAGATAGATCATATATTTAAATATGAAAAATGTAAAACTATAAACCTTTTAGAAAAAATATGTAGGAGAAAAGTCTTTTGAGTCTAGATGTATGTAAAAAGTTCTTAGACGTGAAATCAAAACAATCCAGAAAAGAAAAAAAAAAAGTAAAAGCTTTTGTTCTGTGAAAGTCTCCTCAAAGAAGAAACAAGCTACAGACTTACAGAATATATTTGCAAACCATATATATGACAAAATACTCGATCTATATTAATATAAAGAATTCTCAAATCTCAACAATAAAAAAACAAACTATTCCAGTAAAAAATGAACAATATTCATGAAGAGACATTTCATTGCCAAGGACATACAAAGGGCAAACAAACACATGAGGAGATGTTTAACATTAATGCTCATTAGGAAAGTGTAAGTTACGACTAGGAGGAGATACCACTACATACCTATCGGGCAACTAAAATTAAAAAATTGACAACATCAAATGATGGCATGAATATGGGAAAACTTCATCTCCCATACATTGCTGATAAAACTATAAAATGGTACAGATCACCGTGGGAAATATTTTGCAGTTTCTGAAAAATCAAAACATATACTTACCACGTGATCTAGTACTCCCACTCTGGAACATGCATCCCAGAGAAATGAAAATGTATGTGTTTTAGTCAGTTTGGGCTGCTACAACAAAAATACTATAGACCGAGTGGCTTAAACAAACAAAAATATTTCTCACAGTTCTGAAATCTGGGAAGTCTAAGATACGGTTGCTGGCAGATCAGATCTCTGGTGAGGGCACTCTTCTTGGTTTGTGGATAGCCTTCTTGTATCCTCACGTGGCAGAGAGAGAAGAGAGATAGAAAGCAAGTTTTCTGGATTCTCTTCTCATAAGGGCACTAATCTCATTCATGAGGGTTCTACACTTATGACATAATAACATTCCCGAAACTCCACCTCCTAATACCATCACACTGGAAGTTAGAATTTCAACATGTGAATTGAGAGGACACAAATATATGAACTAAGGGACACAAATATTCAGTCTATAATGTTATGGTCATATAAAAATCTGTATGCATATATCCATAGCAGATTGTTTTTAATAGGTAAGCCTTAGAAACAATTAAAATGTCCTTTAATGAGTGAAAGTTTAAACACACTGTGGTATATTTATACCATGAAATATTACTGAGCAACAAAAAAGAAAAGCTATTGGTAAACAGAACAAGTAGAAGGGACTTCTAGGAAATTATGTTGAGTGAAAATAAAGTCAATCTTAAAAGATTACATACTATATGATTCCATTTATATAACTTTTCAAAATAAAGTCATAGGGATGGAGAATAACTTAATGGTTTCCAGGGGTTTGGGATAGTGAGGCAGACGGGATAGCACGAGGTGTGGTTATTAAGGTGTAACATTAAGGAGATCTTTGTGATGATAGAATTGTTCTGTACTTTGATTGTGATGGTTACACAAATCTACACATGTGATAAAATTATATGGAACTATTCACACATTGTACCAATGTCACATGCCTGATTTTGAAATTGTGCTATAGTGATTAAGATAAGGCCATTGGGATAAAATTAATGAAGGATACAGGGCACCTCTATATACTAGCCTTGCAATTTCCTGTGAACCTATAATTATTTCAAAACAAAAAGTTAAAGAAAACCAGCCCCTTTTAGCTACAAGGCAACAGTATAACTCATATTCATTAGTTACTAGGTTTAAAAAAGCCAGAGCTGGAGAAATCTGGGATGAAATAACATTATAAAAATAAATTAAAATTTTATGAAGAGAAATGTAAAGTCACAGGCTGGAGCAGGAACTGACTGATACAAGGGAAGACAATGATCCTAAACCTTAGTTACTTGGAAAACTAAAATATGATCCACATTCTCCAGACAATGCAAAAAACAAACAAACAAAGCACCTGGATATTTACAAGATATAACAACTTTAAGCATCTATGAAGTCACTTTTTAAAAAAAAATGTGGGTTTCTCAAATATTAGAAATTACTGATTAATATATTTGTTGGATTACAACAGTTATTAGACTGAACTTCTAATTTCATTAGGAAAAGAATAAATAACCATGGGGATGGTTTAAAATTACAATAAAATATAAGTTGCAAAAAATTTAACCACCAAAGAATGGACTATATGGAATGCAAGATACTGACGTTACTGATGAGTTCCTTTCTCAGAAAAGTGAGTTTATTCTCAGATTTTTACAAAGATAATCCTGAAAATGAAATGGTTCAAAAAACCCATCTCAATTCTAACACATTAAGAAAATATATAAAATGTCTGCGCTTCCATGTTAATTATAGCATTACTCACAATAGCCAAGAAATGGAATCAACTTAAGTGTCCATCAATGGATGACTGCAATTTAAAAATGTGCTATATATACACAGTGCAATACTATTTAGTCTTTAAAAAGGAAATCCTGTCATTAGCAGCAACATGGGTGAAACTGGAGGATGTTAAGTGAAATAAGACAGGCATAGAAAGAAAAATATCACATGTTCTCAGTCATATGTGGGAGTTAAAAAAGTTGATCTCATGGAAATAGAAAGTAAAATTATGGTTACCAGAGATTGAAAGGTGGAGGAGGTGGTGGGGAATGAAGTGAGGTTGGTTAATAGGTAGAAAATAGAAGGAATAAGTTCTACTGTTTGATAGTATAGTAGGGTGACTATAGTTAACAATCACTTATTTTATCTTTTAAATTAGCTAGAAGAGAAGATTTGTAATGTTCCCAACATAAAGAAATGATAAACATTTGAGGCGATGGATATCCTAATTACCCTGATTTGATAATTACACATTGAATGCATGTATCAAAATACCACATTGTTAAAGTATACAAAATATGGCTGGGCTCTGGGGCTCACACCCGAAATCCCAGCACTTTGGGAGGCTAAGGTGGGTGTATCACTTGTGGTCAGGAATTTGAGATCAGCCTGACCAACATGACAAAACCCCGTCTCTACTAAAAATACAAAAAAAAAAAACCAACCAACCAAACAAAAAAACCCAAAACGGCATGGTGGGTCACGCCTGTAATCCCGGCACTTTGGGGGGCCGAGACGAGTGGATCACCTGAGGTCAGGAGTTTGAGACCAGCTTGGCCAACATGGTGAAACCCTGTCTGTACTGAAAACACAAAAATTAGCTGGGCGTGGTGATGGGCGCCTGTAATCCCAGCTACTCGGGAGGCTGAGGCAGGAGAATCGCTTGGACCCGGGAGGCAGACGTTGCCATGAGCCCAGATAGCTCCACTTCACTCCAGTCTGGGTGACAGAGCGAGACTCTGTCTCAACAACAACAACAACAACAACAACAACAATTAGCGGAGCATGGTTGTGCATGCCTGTAATCCCAGCTACTCGGGTGGCTGAAGCACGAGAATCCTTTGAACCTGGGAGGCAGAGGTTGCAGTGAGCGGAGATCACGTCAAGACTGAGTGAGACTCTGTCTCAAAAAAAAAAAAAAAAAAAAAAAGTCTACAAAATATCACATTATTGAAGTATACACTTGGCTGGCAGACAAAACGGACTCCCTGTGACAAACTGAGGCTCTCAAAACTTCAAACAGAACCAGAGGGCCATAGCTGGGTGAGTGAGTGTTCAAATACTCTGTGTTCTCAGAAAAATGTTGTTAAAGTATCACAAAGCCTCCCTTTCTACAATCAAGCCAAAACAGTCGTTATTGGTGCCAAAGTAAAACTACAGCCAGAGCCTCTGGGCAACCACTCCCAAGGTTAAAAGGATCATCCAACAGAGACTTCTGGGCTTGGAAGCCAACCAGTGTTCAGCAATGGTAGCCAATCAGAGTTCAGCCATATCAGGACTTGACTGTATTGACCAATCAGAGCTAAGTTACATTGATCAATCAGAACTAATTGAATTTGAAATCTTTATTTGCATAAATGGCCCTGACTGGGAACCTGGGCAGGAAACTTTTGTCATAAAACCAAAATCCAGTGGGGTGTAGGGACTCATGCCTATGATCCCATCATTTCGGGAGGTCAAGGAGGGAGGATGGCTTGAGACCATGAAGACTAGCCTGGGCAACATACTGAAATGCTGTTTCACCAAAACAAAACAAAACAAAACAAAACAAACCTGGGTGTGGTGGCATGAACCTGTAATCCTAGTTACTGGGGAGGCCAAGGCTGGAATAGAAATAGGCACACTCATACAGCTGCTGGTGGAAGTGTACAATGGTATAATATGTATGGTGGGAAATTTAACTGGATGTGGTGGCACACACCTGTAGTCCCAGCTACTCGAGAGGCTGAGGTGGGAGAATTCCTTGAGCCCAGGAGTTCAAGGCTGCAGTAGGTTATGATCCTGCCACTGCAATGGGCAACAGAGGAAAATCCCATTTCTCAAAAAATAATAATAAAATAAAAACATAAATTAATACATTTCGTGGGGAATTTAGTAAAACCTAACAAAATAACATATGCCTTAACCATGGACCCAGGAATTCTTCTAGCAATCTACCCTGAAAATAAAACTCCACATATATGAAACAACAAAGATGTACAAGGTTGTACATGCAGATTATTTGTAGTATAAAAAATTGGAAATAATGTGAAAGTCTATCCACAGAGAAATGTTGAGTAATGTCTAGAACAGACTCACAGCAGAACACCTGGAAAGCCATGGAAATGAATGAGAATCATCTTCATGTGTTGGTACAGAAATCTCCATGATATATTTGAAGTTTTTATAAAAAAGGTGAAAAAACTGTGTATTGAGTACTACTTTTTTTTTTTTTTTTTTTGGTAAAAAGGAGGAACAATTTAAACCATGTTAATGATTTACAGGTTCAAGAAATAAAATTAAATCAAAAGGAAAATAAGCAAACTGACACTGAAAGCAAACTGAAATGAATGAAACAAATTGTATTTTGTATTGGCAACATGACTACACAGAGAATAGATTATTTCCAATGACTTTTGAATATAGTTCTCTAATGATACAGTCTTTATGAGATGCCTTCTATTTCTGCCAGAAACTTGAAAAAAAAAAAAACTTTCAGGTTTTGTAAACCAATTCAAAGTATAGGAAAATACAGCACCTTCTATGTAATTCTGTGAGCTAGTGTTACCATGAAATCAAAACTAGATGAAGGAAACACAAGACAACCTGAAGCTAATCTTGATTACTAGAGTAGATGCAGAAGTACTAAGCAGAATAATATGAAATTCCATTAAGTAGTTTATTAAGAAAAAACTAATTGTGAAAGTACTTGGTTTATGCTTGCAATGCCAATATAGTTAAGGTCTTAAATGTCATCCACATTAAACAAGGGTTACGGAGCATGCACGTGTGACAGATACTGCTTCTGGCCTGGGAAAATTAGGTAATGTTTCAAGGAGTTTTTGTGTAATAAAATGGATAAATAAATAAACCACATGCTTTCAGAAAATCATAAATGTGAAAGAAAGCTGTGCTATAGCATATATATATATACAAAAGTTCATGAGAATTACTGGGTTGAGCATATGGTTCTGACTGGAGGGAGCAGAGGGTGAGAAAAGTTTCCCAAGGGGAAGAATATTTGAGTCAGATCTGGAAAAGGGTGTCACTAAGTTCCATGCAGAGAAAAGGGCAAGGTCCATTCAGGGAGATAGAAGAGAGTCATCAAAGGCACTAAGGTGTGGCCAGCCATGGCTTCTTTGAGTAGTAAAGACTAATCTAATATGACTAGAGAACATGGACATACAGTGGGGAGATATGACTGGATGGCAGCTTGATGTCAGTTGACACAAACCTTTGTGTGGCATGCTAAGGATACTGGAACCTCTAATTTAAAAAGTAGACATCCAAGGCTTCTGAGTACAGGAGTGAATGGTCAGATGTGTGAGTAATCAAGAAACTGATGGCATCAATGTGGATAGATTGTAATGGGGAACTGGTGAAGTATGAGGAAACACACCTGTCCAGTTTGCTTGAGACAGAAATTTGGGATTCTCTTAGGCAGTCATTTAATCTCTATAAGCAGTCACAGAGCCAGGGTTGTGCTGGAGCTGGCTCAAATGAATGCAATCTTACTCACGAGGACCAATTATTAAAATTGCAGGAATTTTGCAAACTTGTTGTTAAACACCACCATTATTAAAAATTAAATTATAAAAAAATACAGTTAAATTTAGAAAGATGAAAATACAGTACATTTTACTATTTGCTCTCCATGCTCTTGAGGTTATTTATGTCAATTCTATCTGAATGGTAGAAATGCTATTTAGTGGTATGCTATTGTGCATCTCTTCCCAAATCTGCATTCACTAATGTATGGGTAGCTGGAAATTAGCCTGGCGGACATTCTCACACCATGGAAATCAACAAACACTGTAAATTAGGACTTTATTGTTGATTGTCTAGACTTAAGAAAATCTTGGAGAAAATGTTAATAATGTAGATTAATCTTAAAAGTGTGACATATCTGTAGCTATTACATTCTGAATAGACCAAAATATTATAGAAATATTATTTCAGTACCCAAAAACTATTATCTATTATCCAGTTCAGCAAGTAGTTGCTCATGCCATTGACATCTGAGCAAAGTTTTGACATACTTTCATATTCCTTCATTTTTTTGAAATATGAAATAAAAGCACATAACATTTATGTCAGGACTGCACCCATTAGTTAATGTGTGAGTGACTTCTCTGATCAAACAGATAGTGAATCAAGCAGTTTGCAGTCTGATTTTGTGACACTATTGTTGGCAATAAAATTCTAAAATTGATAACATTTTTACAAGAAATAGTAATTCCTCTGAAGTTATAGGTCTAAACTGAAAATCAAGAAAGCAGTTTAGCTTAAAATTTATTTCTCAAATTATATACAGAAATGTTAGTGGAAGTTTTTACATTAGCCTGCAAGTGGTAACATGGATTTTATTAACATATATATGTATGGATATAGGTGTGTAAATGTTTTGTGCGTGTATATGTGCATATTCACTTTTCTCTTAGAGCCAGTTGTTAAAAATGTACCAGCACATAACTATCTATAAACTATACATTTGAGAGAGGCCTCCAAATGAAATACGTGTATGGAGGACAATGAGAGAGAAAGGAATACTTTAACATTTACTTGGTCTTTGGTCTGAAATTCACACATGTTTTCCAATGGGTGTAATGCCAGATCATGGCAAGAACACCTTTTCCCCTCACTAAAAAACACAGAGAAAAAGTAAAACTTGCTCAGTCTGCGTTACAGACTTCCCTAAGGTGGAGGCCTTTTCTTAGGCTCCAGGTCTTTCTATTTCAGACTTACAGAATAATGAATCATCAAAGTAACAAAAACAGATGATCTGGCCTCTTTCTAGAAGGAACTAATCCATTACTCACAATACTCTGATATTGTGGCTGAAAGGTTCTGAGGGACCAAACCCATGTGAGTTTGGGCATCATCAGGGCATTTATTAGCTTGTCTCTTTAGAGCTTCTCCCTTACATGAAAAATTGGTTCTACCATATTTCATCTGTAAAGTTCAGCCAACAGATCCTGATAGGCTTTGTAGAAAAAGTGTCGTTGCACAAGATTGCTTCAGAAGTCTTTAAAGATATACTTGGGAAGCAAATTCACATATTTGACTTAAAAGACAGAGAGGATCACTCATAGGCAGATTTTGCAATCCTAACAATAAATAGTATTAGCTGTTATCAGTCTAGTGAACTTAAATGTTTGCTGCAGCTTCAGATAATAAATTAAAACAAAAATGCATCATGTCTTATCTGTATTACCTGTCTTATCAAATTAACTGTATGATTCATAAATAGCATATAAATATGGAAACCATAGTTAAATCACAGCTCTTATTTTTAAAACTTAGTTGCTCTGAAAAAATCTTTAGTTTTGATGATCCTTCAGCAGCTTATTTTCAGGTGGAGTCCTCATGGAGTTCTTCAAAATGCAATGACATCCATGATTCTGGTATAACAACATTTATAAAGGTAATTAACTAAATAAGTCAATACTGATAAAATATTATATTCCTCACAAGAGTTGCTAAAATGCATTAAAAATGCATTTAAAGTTTAAAATTCTTAATAAACTAAGGGTATTGGGATAAATTATAAAAATTGTTGAATGAATACATGCCAAAAGAAGGCGTAGCATCCTGAGTTCAGTAGTAAGATAGTTTTATTGCCATTAGAATCAGAAACCTCAAAAAAAAAAAAAAATCAAACTCTTATCACCACCATATGCCTTGTTGTGGAATATTAGACAAGTCATTAAGCATAGAATTTAGCCATGGTCAACTATAAGACAATATCATACTTTTGGATGACTTAATTGTAGTCCTAGTATAATAGGTATCTTCTAAGGTGGCACCCCATTATTCCTGCCTCCTGCTATTCCAACCCTGTGTATCCCCTTCTCACCCTGTACCAGGCTGCGCAACCAATGAAAAACAATATGGCAGGATTGATGGTATGCCACTTTAGAGGTTAGGTTTTAATGCGTAATATAACTTCTTTTAGTCACAAAGTAGGAAACAGAGCCAACAAAGCCACTGACTGATTCATCAGGGATAGACTGACAATAAAAAGAGTACTTTGTCACAGATCTTATTTTATAAGTTCACAGTATGCTAAAAAGTACCTTCGATTGTAATGACAGGGGCCTCTCAAAGCAGTTCACCAAGAATATCACCAACAGAGAAACTCATGATGTTTAAGGCTGCAGAGAGGATGCCAGTATCAAAGTGGATCTACTTTAGCACCTCCTACAGTTAGCAGAGCAATCAGCCCAGTGTATTCCTGCAGCAACATTGCCGTTCTTCCGGGTTAGGGCATTCAGGGTAAAGGAGCAAAGTGCAATTGTTTTGACATTCTGACAACAACACAGTTCCTGAGAAAGAAGAATAAATATGTAGATCATGGTAGATCCATGGGGAAATCTTATTTTAGGGCTTGCATGTCCACAATGTAAGAGCTAGGCTTAAATGCTGGTTGGATTAGAAGCAATGAAAGGAGGCTTGTAAACTTGCAGCCTTTAGCTCAGCTGTCTGGAGAATATGATTCTAGGATGTCAGTAAATCAGCCAACAAATAACACTACACCTCCAAAGCTGCACAAATTCTTCAAGTATCTTTTAGCCAGAAATATTCTTCCAAGAAACCTACTGTTATGGACTGAATGTTTGAGTGTCCCTCGAATTCATATGTTAAAATCCTAACCACCAGTGGGATGAGATTAGGAAATGATTAGGTCATGAGGCTGGATTCCTCATGAATGAGATTAGTACCTTTATAAGAAGAGACACGAGAGCATGCTTTCTCTGTTCTTCACCACTGGAGGATACAACTCTCTGGAGTTGGAGAACACAGTTGTCCGCATACCAGGAAATGTGCCCTCATCGGATACTGAGTCTGTCAGTATTTTGAACTTCTCAGCCTTCAGAATTGTGAGAAATACACTTCTGTTGTTTAAGCCATCCAGTCTATGGTATTCTGTTACAGCAGTCCAAATTGACTAAGATGCCTAGGATATATTGACATTTGGAAATCTACAATATGGAATTTATAATTCCAAGCCAAAAGATTAAAAAAAGTGAATTCAAAAAACTCAAAATTTGCTAGAAGGGCAGATGTGTATATTTGTTACTTATTTTACATGAAAAAATTCTTAGTAAAACAAGAATAACATTATTCGTAATACATGGGCCAAATATATCTTAACCTAAACCCCAATGTCTTGTTTTATGGTGAAATATCAGTACTATATCTATGACAGTCAGGAACACAAAAGGTCTCAGATTGGTGTTACTGAACAGAGGCAAACACAACACCTCTCTGGAGAAACAATCTCTCAATCCATGGCAGGGTTAGCTGAGGTGAAACATTAAATATGAACTCACAATCTGAAATTACACAACACACCTGAAACAATCACGTATGAGCAAGAGTCAGGAGAACACAAAAAGATTGGACATTCTTCTCCAGATCTTCAGATAATAAAACATCATAAGAAATTACAGAAACTAAGAAAGTAGATATATAAAACACTAATAAACTATTTATAAATACTATAAAGAAAAGGGAAAAAATGGGAGGAGTGAAGCGATGGCCTGCCCCTCCTACCTGTCGGTATATCTCGTCAGGTGGGATGAGAGATAGAAAAGAAATAAGACACAGAGACAAAGTATAGAGAAAGAACAGTGGGCTCAGGAGACAGGCGCTCAGCATACAGAGGACCTGCACTGGCACCGGTCTCTGAGTTCCCTCAGTATTTATTGATTACTGTTTTCACTATCTCAGCAAGGGGAATGCGGTAGGAGAGCAGGGTGATAGTGGGGAGAAGATCAGCAAGAAAACATGTGAGCAAAGGAATCTGTGTCACAAATAAGTTCAAGGGAAGGCACTATGCCCGGATGTGCACGTAGGCCAGATTTATGCTTCTCTCTACCCAAACATCTCGGTGGAGTAAAGAATAATAAAGCAACATTGCTGCCAACATGTCTCGCCTCCTGCCACAGGGCGGTTTTTCTCCTGTCTCAGAATTGAACAAACGTATAATTGGGTTTTATACCTACCCATTCCCAGGGGTAGGCAGGAGACAGAAGCCTTCCTCTTGTCTCAATTGCAAGAGGCCTTCCTCTTTTACTAATCCTCTTCAGCACAGACTATTCACGGTTGTCGGGCTTGGGGACGGTCAGGTCTTTCCCATCCCATGAGGCCGTATTTCAGACTGTCATATGGGGAGAAACTTTGGACAACACCCGGCTTTCCAGGCAGAGGTCCCTGCGGCTTTCCGCAGTGCATTGTGCATTTATCGAGAACGGAGAACGGCGATGACTTTTACCAAGCATACTGCCTGTAAACATTTTGTTAACAAGGCACATCCTGCACAGCCCTAGATCCCTTAAACTTTGATTCCATATTTGTGAGCTCAAGGTTGGGGCAAAGTTACAGATTAACAGCATCTCAGGGCAAAGCAATTGTTCAGGGTACAGGTCAAAATGGAGTTCCTTATGTCTTCCTTTTCTACATAGACACAATATCTGATTGTGTCTATGTAGTCTGATCTTTCTTTTCCCTACAAGGAGACAAATAAAACCTAAAAAAATGAAGGCATTGAAAATAAAACTCAATACAAGTGAGTTTAATACCAAAGTAGACACTGCTTACTTCTTGAACCGTATGCAGGTAATGGCTTAAACAGATAGATTTTTATTTTTCCCAATTTATAGGCAGTTCAGAACTGGTATACCAGTTCAATAAAGCCTGAGGGACCCAAGTTTTTTTTTAATTTTTCTACTCGACCCCATGGTAGAATATATTATTGTTCGCAGATACTTGCTGCCTTCCTCATACTTCTTGGCTGCATTAATGTCCATCTAGATCATGTGACTTACTTTGATCAATTCAATTTAATTACAAATAACATGTTTCCAGCCATAAGTTTTTACACATATTCTCTCTTTTCTGTGCCATGAGACTGGCTGCAATGTTTCAAATGGAAGCTGTCCATAAGCCTGGTCTCAACAGGAAGATGATGTGGATCACAGCTGCTGCTGGTCTGTGCTAGACATGTATCTTGAAGCAGGAAATAAAATTACATTGTATGCCACTAATTAAGGCTTCATATCTTACCACAGCATAACTCTCCTTTTCTAACCAATACAGAAATTAGTACAAGGTATAGCATAGGGTGTTGCCATAAATTAAAAACAAAATAAGACAAAGCACCACCATTTTTGAGGCATTAGCTTCAGGGATGGGATAGAAGCAGAAAAGAAGCTGTTATTAGAGTTTAGAAGGGCAGTAGTACTTAATTTGCACAGGTGAAACATTTAGAAAACTTTAGAAACTAATTTATAGGTAATTTCCCTATTGAGCTTACTATTTTTGGTGAAATTCTTGGCATAATTAATATAAATTGTGTGATTTACTATTGACTATATTTAACAAAGTATAATAAGACAAGACATAATCTCACAAAGTAATTAGCTGGTTTGAAAATCAGAATGAAGGAAATTGAGAGAAACTAAAAACTCTAGACTTACTGAGTTGAAAGACACTATTTCTCAACTCCCAACAGTTAAAGATAAAACTGACAAATGATTTAAGTAAGAAAGTCCTTTTAAAGCTTGGCCTTGTGCAAGCATCAAACCAAGGTGGTAACCATTCATAAAAACAATGAAGCAAAGGTGATGGCTTTTCTATTGAAGTCTGGTAGGCTCAAAGTAACCCATGTCATAGAGAGAGAGAGAGAGAGTGAGAGAGAGAGAGAGAAAGGAGGGAGAGAGAAGCACTTATATAGGAAACTGGTTATGATTTTGAGTGACATAATACCACAGAACTACCAGCCTGGATAAAGGAGGCTGTGACTCATCAAGGGTTACATCACTTGTGTGTGTGGGGGGTGTCCTCTTTAAAAAATTTTTTTTTTGTCAGCAATGGGCTAAGCATTCTGCCCAGTCTGCAAGGACTATTCAAATATGGTCAAAGGAGATATTGGAAAAGGAAGGACTGACCAGAGCGTGAAGCCAAGACCTGTGAAAAATAATATCCTGGGGGAATTACTCATGGTGTGCACAGCCACAGATTTATTAGTGACTATCTCATGTGGGGAGATAGGACGAAGACTGAAATAGCTACCCACATGATCTCAGATTTCTTTAAACTACAAACTACTGTGCAATTCTGTCTGCAATTATCTTTTCTGTGTCCTAGCATGACACATTGGGTGTGCATGGGTGTGTAGGCACACACCTTGTCTCATTAGTTCATGAGTTTCTGGAGCAAGACAAGTCATATTCAACCTGATGAGAGAATATCATAAAATTGTCAACATTAGCCCTGAAGCTATAATTAAATAAGACTTTGAATCGACTTTTCATAGGAAGGGAGTAAGTATGTTTTGTGTGCAGAAGGGATAGTTAACTAACTAAATAATTTTGAATTGAAGCTTGGACAGTGATAGCTTATATTATTATTCAAAAATTTTCCCTGGTCCTCCCCTGGAAAGAATTATATTTCTCTATCTTGGTTCTATTGGGCTTGGCCATCTGACTTGCTTTGCCCCATTAAATTTGAGTGGAAGTGACACCTAGGCAAAACCTGTAAGAGCGAACACTTGGCTCGCCATAATTTCTCTTTTACTTCTGCCATGAGACCATCCGTGTTCCAAATAAAGCCTGATTTGTCAAACTGGGCCCTGAAGTGAGGAAAACATGGTGAGAAGCCGTAGCCAAGACACAATGGTCATGAATTGTGAACAGCACATAAAACTTTGTTATTATAAGCAATTGAGATTTTTGGGTCATTTGTTATCCCAGTGTAACTTAGCTTATCCTGACTGATACAGCCACCATCAGTTTATTGGCTTTCATCTTGCTCTTGACTCATGAGCCATCAGGTACTTGCCACACCTCGAGACCTGACATCCACTGTTAAGGCAGAAGGAAAAAGAAAAAAGAAAAAAAGATGAGACACAGGCCTACTTCTTTTTATGCATCAATGGCCAGAAATGTGTAGGTCCCATTTGTTTCAAGGAAGCCACAGAAATGAAGTTTTTGTTTCTGTATTTCTTATAGTAGATACAAGCTAGGGCACAGAAACTTGGAAATGTAGTTTGGCTTAACCAATTAATAGTGCCAGCCACAGAAACTCATCTACTGCTTCTTCTCCCCACAGAGTATGTGCTGTATATTTGCTATAATACAATCGTGCAATGCTTAACCATGGGTATACATTCTGAGAAATGTGCTGTGCGGCAGTTTTGTTGTTGTGTGGATACCATAGAGCGCACTTACACAAACCTAGATGGTAGAGCTTGCTATACACCTAGGTTACATGGTCTAGCCTATTGCTCCTGGGCTACAAGCCTGTACCACATGTTACTGTACTGAATATTGTAGGCAATTGAAACAGTGATATTTGAGAATCTGAACATATCTAAACATAGAAAAGGTATAGTAAAAGGATAAAAAATGGTACATCTAGGACACTTTTCATAAAAGGGGCTTGTGGGACTGGAAGTTACTCCGGCTGAGGCAGTGAGTGAATGTGAAGGCCCAGGACATGCCTGTACACTGCTGTAGACTTTGTAAACACTGTGCACTTAAGCTACACTAAGTTTATAAAAAAATTTATTTCTTCAATAATAAATTCTAGCTTACTATTTCATTTTGACTTTATAAACTTTTAAATGCTTTTGAACTTTTTGACTCTTGTAATAACAGCTTAAAACACAAACATATTGTACTGCTGTACAAAAATATTTTCTTTATACCCTTATTCTATAATCTTTGATCTATTTTTAATTTTTTAAAATTAAAAAATATTTATTAAAACTAAGACATAAATACGCAAGTTAGCCTAGACTGACACAAAATCAAGACCATATTAGAAGCTTCTTGGAAAATCTATTTTCATGTGTTTTATTTTTCTAACAACATTGGTAAAACATTTGCAATCATCTTGGGGAGCTGGGCATCACTGACAGGAGGAACTGCAAGTGCAGAGGCCTTGAACTTCATGGAGAAGGCAGAACTGGATGGAATTTAGTGAGGGAAGAACAACAGGGCAGAGGTCAGTAAGGTTGGTGTGTCCGAGGTGATGTAAGGCATTGGAGCACCTTCAGGAAGGTCAATTTGCTCTCTTTTGTCCTAGGTTCTCTGGGAAGGCTTTGGAAGACTTTTATACCAGTAAGTAACATGAGCATATGTATATTTCCAATATTGTGCCTGCTATGCGAGATGGATTAAAAGAGAGAGAATTGAAACAGTGGGGCCAGGTAAGTAATCATTTTATTTACCCTGGTGATAGATGATTGTGATAGGAATGGAGGAAATAAAAAATAATGGAAAGAGATGAAGGTGGAACTGATAGAACATACTGTTGGAATGAATGTTAATGGAAAGTATAGAATGAAGGCTGATTTTTTTTGGCAAGATTAACAGGGAAATGGTGATGCCATTAACCAAGATGAGGAATCCTGGGCCAAGAGTAGGGTTGGAGGGGGATTCAGTTCTGCTTGCCATCATAAGACTGTGATACCTAATGGGTACTCAATGAGAGACGGATGAAGTTGAAGTCGAAGCCCAGAGAAGAGGTCAGAATCAGGTGTGAAAGGAAAGGGGACTGGCTGGGATCTCCTTGGGAGTGAGTTTAGATAGGGAGGAAATTCAAGGACAGAGTCTTGGGCACATCAACAGTAGAAACCAGAGAAAAGGTAAGGATTCAGCAAAACTTATTGAGAAGGAACAACCAATGAGACACGAGGAAAATCAGATCCGATGGAATCAAATGAAACAAGGCATCAAGAAGGAACAAGTGATGGAATCTGTCAAGCACTGACAGATGAGGCCTGGGATGTGACTGCTGGATTTGCTGGCAGAGAGGCTGATGATGGCTTTGCTAAGGGCTGTCTTGTTGCTGATGGATTCATGAGAAAACTAGAGGTGGGGAAACAGAATGCAAATATGTATGAGTCTTCTGAAATGTTTTGCCATAAAAGGGAGGAGAATCACAGAGTTAATTTTCACAGAAAACTCATTGGCCTTTGTGCAAAAAGTTATAATCAGAAAACCACAAAAATCACTCATGTCGACCAAAATGTATTAAGTCTCTCCTCTTTGGAAAACTCAGTTCTATTAAATAGGAGGATGGTGGAAAAGGGACCCAAAGGGAACAAATATACCCCATCTCCATGAAGATTATAATAACTCTGAGAGACCCCAGAAGGGCACAGTGCTGTCAGTGAGGCATGTGGGGTGTCAGGATCCTTATAAGAAGGGACATTGATTCTGATTAAGGATGAGGGAAGACATAGGTGACCTCAGCTGGGCTTGAAGCATGAGGAAGATTTAATGAGCTTGATTTGCTTATCAATCAAACAATAAAATGTAAAGTTAAAAGTTAAACCACTGAGCCAATAAAATCCTCCAAGCTGGTAACATAAGGGCTAAAGGTTTTGGGTAATTATTTACCTCCCAGAATTAGACAATTGCAAAGAGCTTAGAGAAATTTATTTGAAAGGAATGAGGATCCTGCACTCTTCCTCCCTCAGGTTAGTTAGCTTTCAAACTTTTACACTTAATATTCTGCTTTTGAGATGATGGGAATGGGTCTTTTTCCATTAGAGAGCAGCTTAATTTGCTGTTTGGGGGCAGAGACTGTGGGAGTGGAGAAGAGAATGCCTGTGTCCTGAGATAATTCTGGTAAGTGAGAAGGGATGTTGCATTAAGTGCCATGGAACTACAGGGAATAAATTCAAGAGAATGAAATTTTCTAAAAGTATAGCTGAACAGAGACAGACAGACAGACACACACACACACAGGCACACAGAGAGACAGAGGAAGAGGAAGAGACAGAGAGAGGAAGAGAGAGAGAGAGAAGAAGAGAGAGAAAAACTAAATGATATATTTGGATTGCTTTTGTGAAATATATTAATTTTTTTAAGCATTGATCAAATCCACAGTGCAACAATAAATGCCAATACTGAATTCTCACAGAGGAAGATTTTCATCATGCCTAAAATATCAGTCAAAACCAAACTGTTCTGGTTTGGTTCCAGTGAATTTATGGGAAAGCAAAATAAATGAAATCTAACCTGGCTTTGGGAAGTGGTTAATGATGAAGAGTTTAGGGCAGAGGACTTTATTTGCAAACTGTGAGTGAGAGCCATGGGCTGTTTCTCATAGGGAGGAAAAATGTTCAGTGCTGAGACCACATAAGCCGACATTTGAGCTATTAATAGCTCTGCACAGCACCTTAAGGAAAAGTCTCATTCTACAGTGAACTGATGACTAGCAGAGGAACAGGATGCATATGAATCCAAAAAGAACGGATACAAGCAGTCTTGACAAGAAAAACTGATGAGAAATTGATATAAGAATGGCTGGCTCCATTTCTTTGCTGTTTTTTCCTCATTTACCTGGTTTCAAAATAAATAGATAAGGCTGATGACTTACAAATTTATATTTCTACCAAGGCCCTTCTGTTCTTAGCTATGGACTCACAGACACAAAACTCACCTGTCAATCTTCCCTTCTGAGTCTAACAGGAGTCTCAACCCCTATGTCCAAAATAAAGTTCTTGCTTTTCCTCTGAAACCTGCTGCCCTCCCTGTTCATTTCCCCAACTTTGAGTGCAACACTTTCACTCATTTGCTCAAGTCATAAGTCTGGAAGTCTCTGATGATTCTTCCCTTTCTCTTGTTCCCATATACACCTCATTAGCAAGTCTTAGTGGCATATCTCCAAAACAGGTCCTGAATGTGGTCTTTTTCACCACAGCTAGCCTAGCCCATCCACCATCAACACTTGCACAGGTCAAGAAACAGCTTCTTGTTCCGTCTCTTGGTTTTCAATCTTGTCCTTTATAGCCCATGTGCCACACAGTGGCCATAGTAAATCCAGTCCCCTTACCTGGCCTATAAGACCCAAAATGGTCTGGTCCCTGCCCACCCCTTTGATCTCATTACCTACCATTAACCTCCTCATTCACTCTGCATCGCCACGCTGGACTACCTTCTGCCTAGAAAAACGTGACAGACTTGCTGGTTCCTTGGCCTGGCATGTTCTTGCTCAGTGCTGCCTCCTTCTCAGTGTTTCCATTTCAGCTCAAATATAACCATTTCACACAACCACACTAGGTAAAGTGGTTAGACTAAGCAGAGTGCTTGCCCTCCTCTCCTGATGCTAATGACCTAGTTTCTGTCAGTGCTACTCTTGTTTTTTCATACCATGTGGCATTCTTACTTCTTTTATTTCATATGTGCCCCTCCTGGGATGTAACTTTCTCACAGGTGTACTGTCCGTGCCTGCATCCCTTGCTCCACAACAGCACTGTCCTCCCTTCGCCCTCGGCTGTCTGTTCCCACTGCTCTCATTAACGTCAGCAAAACCATGATCGCCCATTACTGAAAAAACTGGCAATTGATTGCTGGTTATAATAAGCATAAGGAGAGGGCAATTTAATGATTACTAAGTCCTTCAGTCATGCAGGAGATGGAGCTATGAAAGCACAACATTGCATTCATTGATTCAATAAATGTTTACTGAATCAATGAATGAACTTGTGGTCAGTGAACTCTTAGATGTTGGGACACTAGAAGAGTCTGTATGGGTATAGCCTGTGGGAAAAAATGTTACCCTGAAAGCTATGTCTTTAGTTCTTGTGACTGATACGAGTTTTTCAATTCAACTAATTGCCCTGAGGTGTGAAAATAAATCATAAGCAAATTATTTTTCCAGCAGACTATTCAGTCCCCTCATTTTACCAAGTTTCTTTTCAGAGTTACTAGAACTATTCCATTTGCCAACGAGTATTTGTTTGGATTTTAATTCAATTTTGAGTGTGTTTTTGAATTTCAGTGCAGACTAGAGGGCTCCATGGTCTAACATCTGTGGTTTTGAAGGACATCATTGAGGCAACTTCTCTGTCAGTTGCTCACTTATCAACTTTAGTGGTGACATTATGTAACATTTCCACTTATCTTTAAACACAATAGCACCAAAGGATCAGGTCTATTTTCTTTTATATTAATAAGAAGAGTCCTTCACAGAGAGCACATGGAAAATGATTTCATTTCACCAGCACCTACTGCTTATCCCTTTACATTTTATTCCTTTACGTCTGCTTGGTGTTGTAACTTCATCGTATCCTTTACATCTGCTCGGTGCTGTAACTTTGTATCTGCTTGGTGCTGTAACTTCTCTGATCATTTTCAGTAGTAATGGGTTTATTGTTTATTTGTAGTCTTCAAATAATCTCATTTTGTAATTAATGGATCCAGTCCAGTGAAAACCAGAAAATTCCAAACTTGATCTAAAAGTAAACCTTCATTCTCCTGCCCCGCCACCCACGACTCCAGCTTGGTTCTGGGGAGGGAAGGGATCATTTGGTTGGCTTCTTGTTCCCTTTCTCTGTCAGCAACTACTCTGTCAGCAACTACTCTCACCCCTCTTGCTAGCTGTCGCTTCTGATCTTTCCATGGCTGGTGGGTAAGGAGTTAGAAGCAAGAAGCAGGAAGTGTCTTTCTTAGCCGGAACTCTTGTGCCTTGGCATTGGTGGTCTCTGGGTTGGATGAATGTTCAATGCTGAATCCTTTATTGTACCCCAGTGGTGGCATCCACTAGTCCTCCCATGTCAGGGGTGATATGTGTTCACTAACTCAGCAGTTAGGGTTCCTTTCTCAGGTGCTGGGCATCAGACAGTCTGTCCTCTCTTTTAGGGTCATGTGGCCTCTCCAGACAGTTCTCATTTTAAGAGATTGTAAACTGGATTTTTCCTGAGTCATCCATATCTGGTTCATAAGGGACCTGCTGGTCTCTACCTGTGCGTCTTCACCCCTGCTGCTGTGGGATGTATCACAGCCTCCAGTGCGGTGTAGACCTTTGCTGTGCTCTGCAGCCTCAGACCAGGAGTCACCACCTCATGCCCTTAGATTCTGAGGCATGTGTCACTCACCTTTACATACACACAAGCACACATACATAAGGGACATAGGTCAAGCTCCCTGAATGACCCCCTTGCGGGCAGCTCCTATCATTTGACTTGAAGTGACGGGGCAGTGCCCTCCTCATTTCTTTCCTGGAGTGAAAATGAATACCTGACAGAGAATACCAGCAACTGACTCTAAAACACTCACCTTCTTCATCTCAGCCTACCTGTGTCCCTGAAATTTATTTTTAATTACAGTAATAATTCAAATTACATTATTGTTGTCACACATGTAAACAACAAAGACAAAGTTCAACTCCTGCATGGCCATTCCTGCCCTCCCCATTCCTTTGCACAGAGAGTTTCTATTTCTTCCTGGTTTAATCTAGGAGGGTTTTATGTTTCCAGGAATTTATCCGTCTCCTCTAGGTTTTCTAGTTTACACGCGTAAAGGTGTTTATAGTAGTCTTGAATGATATTTTGTATTTCTCTGGTCTCAGTTGTAATATCTCCCGTTTTGTTTCAAATTGAGCTTATTTGGATCTTCTCTCTTTTTTCCTTGGTTAATGTTGCTGGTGGTCTGGCAATTTTATTTATCTTTTCAAAGAACCAGCTTTTTGTTTCATTTATTTTTTGTATTTTTTTGTTTGTTTGTTTCAATTTCCACTTAGTTTTGCTCTGATCTTGGTTATTTCTTTTCTTCTGCTGGGTTTGGGTTTCGTTTGTTCTTGTTTCTCTAGTTCCTTGAGGTGTGAACTTAGATTGTCTATTTGTGCTCTTTCAGACTTTTTGATGAAGGCATTTAATGGTGTGAACTTTCCTCTTAGCACCGCTTTTCCTGTATCCCAGAGGTTTTGATAGGTTGTGTCATGGTTGTCGTTCATTTCAAATAATTTTTAAATTTTCATCTTGATTTCATTGTTGAGCCAATGATCATTCAGGAGCAGGTTATTTAATTTCCACGTATTTGCACAGCTTTGAGAGTTCCTTTTGGAGTTGATTTCCAATTTTACTCCACTGTGGTCTGAGGGAGTACTTGATATAATTTCGATTTCCTTAAATTTGTTGAGACTTGTTTTGTGGCCTATCATATGGTCTGTCTTGGAGAATGTTCCATGTGCTGATGAATAGAATGTATAGTCTGCAGTTGTTGGGTAGAGTGTTCTGTAAATATCTGTTAAATCTATTTGTTCTAGGATATAGTTTAAGTCCATTATTTCTTTGTTGACTTTCTGTCTTGATGACCTGTCTAGTGCTGTCTGTGGAGTATTGAAGTCCCCAACTATTATTGTCTTGCTGTCTATCTCATTTCTTAGATCTAGTAGTAATTGTTTTGTAAATTTAAGAGCTCCAGTGTTAGGTGCATATATATTTAGGATTGTGGTATTTTCCTGTTGGAATAGTCCTTTTGTCGTTATATAATGTCTCTCTTCATCTTTTTCAACTGCTGTTGCTTATAAGTTTGTTTTGTCTGATATAAGAATAGCTACTCCTGCTTGCTTTTGGTATCCTTTTGCGTGGAATATCTATTCCCACCTCTTTACCTTAAGTTTATGTGAATCCTTATGTTTTAGGTGAGTCTCTTGAAAACTGTAGATGCTTGATTGTTTACCTGTCTTTTAAATCTTTATATGCTTTTATATATGTATCCAATTCTTTGATAACCGTGTAGTATTCAGAAAATATCTGCATTTAATTATGCAAATATTAAATAATCATTAGTTAGTTCTTGACTTTTTGCTTTTACAAATATTGCTTTAAGGAGTGTCCTGAAACATACTATTCTGTGTGGCTGTGCCTATTAGTCTCTGGTACACACCATGAAGCAGCAATACAAGTGAGAAGATGCAGCTTGACTTCCTGAAATAATAGCTCATTTCCCCACATTTTTGACTAAGCTTGGTGGTAACAGTCTTTTAAAATGTTTATGAAAAGTAATAGGTAAGAAATAATAGGATCTTGTTCTTTTAATATCCATGTCCTTGATAGTGAAGTGATGCACATTTTCCCATGTTTGTTCTTAATCTATATTCATATTCGTTCCAATAGTTTCCTACTTTTTACCAATTTACTGTATTTTATTTTTTTATTAGCTAGAAGTTGAACAATTACTACTTCATATCTGATAGAATGCTGTAATCAATTTCTCCCCTTCTAAAAGTGATCTTTTATGGTATCTATTATTATCAAGTCATCTTTTATGGTATCTATTACTATAAATAAGTTTTGTTCTTTTTGTGTCCTGCAGTATCCTTAAATATGTTTAGGTGTAGATTCTTTTCATTTCCCTAGCTTGAGACTCATTTTGATTCCTGAATCTGAGAAATCTTATGGTTTCATCTATTCTAAAAAATTCCTATCTGTTATTTCCTAAAGTATTGCCTTTTCTCAATTCTCTTTATTTTGTCCTCCTAGAAGTCCTATTCAACATACATTGGACCTTTTCACTCCATTTTCCAGTTTCTTAACTTTGCTGTCATCCCTCATCATCTCACTGAGCTTTATTCTGTATAATTTACATAGCTCACTGCCTTTGATTTTGCTAATTCTTTCATTAGCTATGTCTAGTCACTTAGTTTAAAATTTTAATGCCCAATTATTTTTGTATTTCAAGTAGTATCTTTCTTAAATCTGCTTGTTCTTTTTGGTATCTTTTAATGTTTTAGGGTCCATATTTTATTTCTTCAATTATTTAAAGCATACTTATGTAATGTCTTTGTCAGTTTATTCTATTTTTGGAAGTTCTCAGTAGTTTAATTTTGCTATGCGTTGAGTCTGAAAACTTGTTTTGGATGGATCATTTCTTTGAGTGTTTATAATTTTTTATTTTGAGCTCATAATATATAGAGCTTCATGTGCAGTAATTCTGTGTAATCTGTTTTGAGCGAATCAGACTGGGCTTGATTCTTTGGTCAGTTTTTTAGCTGGGGATGAATTCTCAGACAATGAAGGAAATATGAATTTCAACCCTCAATTCTCCATAACCTAGATATGAACTTTCACAGTTTTCAGGTAAAGTACTTTATTTTCAAACCACAACTCAGGACAAAGAGGGTTGTCCCTGTTATTGTTGAAAGGGGAAGAGCCTCTTTAACCAAGTTTTGAACCCCTTTGAGGCATCTAACTGTATATTAGAATCTCCCTTATAATCGCCTCCCTGGCATGGGCCTACGGCTTCATCCTTCATCCCCACAGGGGCTTAGATTTCAGGCCCCCACATCACTGAAATTGATGCTTCTGTGCCCCAATCTCATGGTCACTGAAGTTAGCGCAGACATCTAACTTGATGGATGTATCTCTTACTGTCTTTGCAGCTATGTAAAAGGGTGTTTGCTATATTTTATGTAATATGTATAGGCGGTTATAATAGTTTTTCAGGTAATTTAATCCACTCGAATCTCCTAGATGAAATTGCAAATAAGGTTGTCAACTTTTCATGTCCATTTAATACTAATATCAATTTAGAGACATGGGAACACAGAACTAGAAAGGCTATTACAATTTATGAAGGCAATCCAGGCCAGATTCCTCACTTGTGAGACACAGATACTAAGACCCAGGGTAAACTGCGACCTTTCAAAGACCAACCAATTGGTTAGTGATAAAGCCAGGATGACAAATTAGTTTTCACGAACCCTAATCTAGCACTTTTCTTATAGAACAACATTTGCTCCTAGTTCTTAGAAAGAATTGGGGCGGTATCATTTAAGATTCTCTCTGTATTTGCTTTTGCATTCTTTTTATTTTAGTAAGTAAATGTCAGTCCCTGGGAAGAGAGAACCAAAATGTCTACTGGACCAGATGTCAAAGCTACAGTGGGGGACATTTCCAATAATGGCAATTTAAATATGGCTCAAGAGGAATGCTCCAGGAAAGGTAAAATCATGCACAGTAATCTGGTAGTAAATAAAACTAGGATCTATGGCACCTTGACTTGTGTTAGTAAATAAAACTAAGATCTGTGCCATCTTTTGTTGATACACATCATTTTCCTCACTACCACCAATTGCCAAGAATTCTATATGGCTATAAATAGTTATTGATAATTATTTCATTTCTCACAAGAAACTTTGAAGGTATATAAGACAGGCAGGTATCATGACATTCTTTAGAGATGAAGGAAAAAAATCAGAGCAGGTTCTAAGTAGGAGATATAGAAACCAACCTTGGCTTGTCTGATTCTAAGCTCAAGACATGTCCCATTGGTTCTCTCTGCTCGTGTTAAATCCAAACCTGACCCCGATCTCAAAATAGGCCTTTTGTTTCTAGCATGTCATAGAAGTCACCTTTCTTCCTTTCTCTTATCTATATTAAAATATCATGCTTTTTATAATATGCATTAAGGGAAACGGTAGAACATCTTATTTTACCCTAAATGCTTAATGAGTTATGACTATGTTATCCATTAATTCTTTTAAGGATATAGTCATTTCATAAGATAATGCCTTTAAAAGGCAAAACACTAACCAAGATGGAATGCTTTGTAATACTCAACATTTTAGCCAGTTTGTCTGTTTTGTCTGTTAAGAATTATGCATATCTTCAAGAAAAGAGATTTCTCCTAATCTCGTCCATCACAGAAGAAATCAGGAAATTTGCATATTAGTACTCATCCTACAACTAGTCACCATTGGACCCAGAATTAATACTGTTCCAGTAGTCTTGGCTGAAGGTCTCATCTGTTTCTAAGGACTTCAGAGTCTATTAGACTATACCATTGGCCAAATTATTTTATCATTCTGTCTCTCCCTCAAAATTGGTAATGTGAAGAACTTGTGAGTAAAATTTTACCAAGGTACAGTATGGCATACTGGATAAAAGCACAGGTCAGAAATCATAATGCTTGAGTTTGCAATCCTGATACTGCCATTTTTGAGCTCATTATTACCACTCACATAGTGTCCCTTCCTCAGCCCACCTTTTGGCAGTCATTGGGAAGTTCATCTATAATTTGTCTAAAGTGGAACCCCTATGGTCTTCCTGGTTTCTTCTATAGTCTCCTACAACATCTGGCCTACCATGCCACCCAGTCCTCTGGTGACCACTCTGGGCTATAGCTATACTGGACAACAACTTTGTAACCAACTTTACCCCAGCTTGTTGTTTCAAACAGCATCATGCTATTAACACTCATCCTTTTTTGGCAGTCTCATCCTACCTAATAAGGCAGAACCCCAGCTACTCCTCCAAGCCTTACCAAGTTATTTTGTTGTGTATACGAGTATTTCTCACAAATGCTTAGGAATAAACCTTGCTGATTGCTTCGTCTGTTGGTGTCCAACATCAGTTTTCCTCTCATCTCCTTCTCTGGCTCATGCTTACTGGGCATGGCTGGATCTTCTGTATCAGACTCCCAGGGCACTACTGGGGCTTTCTCTGGGTACCAGTACTCCCATCCCCAAAGGCTACTGATGTCTTTGCTGTGCTTCTAAGACACTTAGTGAGCTGAATCCAGGTGTTTCATGGGATGTGGAGAAATGCCCCCTCCCCCATTATCTGGTCACCTGGTTACACAAAGGAACTGCTCCAATAACCTAGAAACCTTGAGTGAAAAAACCTGGGCCTTCAGGTTCTGCCTGAAGATCAGTAGTTTTTCTCTCTCAGGCTCAGTTAGGGATTTCTGGGGCCGGGCTGGAGACAGACATCACTTTGACCTTCTGATCCCCTTTCCCCCAGAGGTCCATGAGCTTCTGTATCAGTCTGAGTTATATCACAAAATCAAAAGCAAATCTAGGTATTTCTGAGAAGAAAGATTAATATAGGGGACTGGAAGATTCCACAGATGTTGGAAGGCTAGGGAAGCAAAAGTCAGGTTGGTTACTTTCAGAAAATCCGGGACATTACACTGCCAATGATCCCAGCCATGTGCATCACAAAGTGGATGTTTTTGAGACGGACCCCTAAAGTCACAGGCAGAAATCCCATGTCTAACATGACTGATTCTCGCTTACCAACCTGCAGCTGCCTCCAGAGCATAGTGGTTTCTCACTGAGTTCAGCCTGACACATTGTGCCAGAATGTCCTCATTTGTGGAATCTGAATGGAATCCTGAGGATTGTAGCTTCCAGATATTTGTGCCTCTGTTACTGTGGAGACCACAGAAGGGTGGGAAAGGCACTGAGAACAATATCAGGGACAGTGTCCTTTCTCCATATCAAATGTCTGCAGGGAAGACATATTGCCCCCCTCCATGGGGAAGAATGCCATCAGAAGGCCCATTTACGATAGCACCCCCTTCTGAAAGCCGTGGAAATGAGTAAAACAAGCACGACACTTGAGAAAGTATTTCCATCTAGGTTGAAACTAAGGAATTATTCCTACCACACACTAGAAACTCCAAGTCTTGCAGACAGATTTAATACACTTTGGAAGAAATAGAGAGAGGAGCCAAGAGCTGATAAAACTCCCATCTTTGAGGCATGGTGCAGTGTTACAGCAAGAACAAAGAGGATGCTGTGGAGCTTCAGCTCGTGCTGCCCAGCTTGGAGTGGCAGTGTCCAGAAGCTGGGCAGACCACAGACTCCATGAGCCCCTCAAGGGTCTACAGTGCTGGGATGTGCTGGGTGAAGCGTGCATGGGCCCACGTTCTGCAGCTTTCCCCTCACGCTTCACTGGCCTTTCTGATCTGCAATTTAGCATTAGGGGCCAGTGCTACAAAGCAGAGGAAAATATGAATGATTGCAGAAATCAGCTTGGAAATTTGGAAGACGTTCTCTCAAATTATATAATGTTATTGCCGAATTAAAATGGTATAGTAGTTAGCTTCCCTTGAATTGGTGAAGGAATTTCCTACCTCCTCCTCCCCACCTGCTGCCACCAGCCCACCCACATACACCACCGCATCATAGCTGGGCTTCAAACCAGCATGGATGGCCCTGTGCAGGGGTTTCAAAATGTGAGAACAAAATCGCACATGACTGGCTTTTATAGTCCAAGGCTGTAGGGGTGGACTACAAGGAACCTACGTAAATATGTTTGCAAACATATTTACGTAGAAAGAATAAGGTAAGGCATGTGTTAGATAGAAGAGAAATCAACAGGTACACTTATGAAAGATCACAGTTCATTATAATAGCTGTCACATAATGAGCGCAGGCCGTATGTTAGACCCTGTTTTAAGCAGTTTGTATGTATTAATTCATTGAATTCTCACAACAATCCTTCAGGGAAACTGCTACTAGCATCATCCCCATTTTGTTGGAGCCTGCTAGGCACAGAGGGATGAAGTAACATATCTTAATCATCCAGGCATAAAGAGGTAGCAGCTGGATTCAAATCAGCTGTTGTTAGCCTTTACATCACACTGCTGTGCTTATATTATTACGGGGAAATTGAGGAATATTTTCATTTTCAATTTCTTAAAGTTCTCAATGACAATAATAATAATAAAGCATAGAGTGTAGGAAGTAAATCAACAGAAGAATATGGAGGAAGTCCCTAATATAGAGGAGAAAGGAAACAAAGGAGGAAAAAAATGTCAGTGCGGAATTAAAATGGAATTAGCAGCAGCAAGGAGAAGACAGATTTGAAAAAGGGAAGAAAACAGAGATTGTATAATAAAAAATGAAAACTAGTTAATTAAACATCCAATTCACCGAGCCTACAACTTTAAGGAAATTACATAGAAAAATGAAATAGACAACTTAAATGTAGAAAATAGTGTGAACTCAAATCATTAAAAAATTGGATTAAAAATATATACAAGAGCTGATTCTTTGATAAAAGAAGATGCCACTCAATGCAATAAAACAATCCACTACTCAGATTAATCAGGCAGAGATATTAAATACAAGCAGTTATGAGAAAATAGGAGACAGTAGCGTCGAAAATGTATAAAAGCTAATTATAGGGAAAGTACATAAGTAAATGATTTTCTAGGAATTAAAATTTATAATTATAAAAACTTTAATTACATAATCATAATTTACTTATTAAAATTTAATATTTTAAATATAATTTAATTATAACTGTAGAAATTATGATTTCTAGGAATTATACATTTTGTGTTTCTAATTTATAAATCTGAATAAAGAAAAAAATTATACATGTCAAAAAACATCTAAGAAATGAAGAAACTTGTCAAAAAGTTATTCGTTTTAAAACACAGAAACAAATGAAAATATTCTAGTAGTTTCACTAGAAAAATTATATGAGAGTTTTAAGGAGCAGAAAATGCCTATTTATCCTGTGCAGAAGAGTTCCAAATAGTTTATATATAGCACTCTATCTTCTGAAAATGGAGCTTAGCTCCTTACTCCTTAAGTGTGACTGGTGCTTGTGACTTCTTCCAGAGTACATTTGTACATATTAATTCATACAAAACATTAAAAGGAGAAAAAGAAAAAAGAGAGTAATTTTACAGTGGAGCAACCTGACAAACACTACCTCAAGCCAGGGGACCAAGATCAACTCAATAGTAAGAAGCCTTGTTGACAGTGTGTGGCCATAATATGATGTGACGAGAATGGCAGTTTACCTCCACGGCCTTCCTCTCAAAAACACATAATTCCAGTCTACATGAGAAAAATATCAGACAAATTTCAATTAAGGGATGCTCCACAAAACACCTGACTGGTGCGTTTCAAAACTATCAAGGTCTTTAGACATTTTCAACTACAAGGTATTTAGAATACATTTTAGAAACAAGGTAAGTCTGAGAAAGTGTCATACACAAGAAGAGTCCAAGGAGACATGACAACTAAATGTAATGTGGTTCTCTATATGGGATTCTGGAACAGAAAGGACATTAGGTAAAACTAAGATAGCTGAATAAACTGTGGACTTTAGTTGTTAATAATATATCACTGTAGGTTTATTAATTGCAACAAACCATAAGATATTAAACCATAAGATATTAATAACAGAGGAAATTTTGTGTGAGATATAGAGGAACTCAATAATTCTATAAATCTAAAACTGTTCTAAAATCAAAAATTTATTAAGAAGAAAAATGGCTATGTACCTAAAACATTTCAGGTCATAGATTGAGATGGAAGCTTATAACTTAAAAAAAAATCAAAGCTAGTATAGCAAAAAATAACACACCTGTATACATAAACAACATTTTAAGCTCAACTATACACACTAAATAAAATTCTAGCTAAAACACTAGCCAAATACATCATGTTTTTAAATTTTGTAATAGCCTATTAAGAATAAGAAGAGATCATCCCAATAATACAAAGGTGGTAGGCTATTATAATTATAATGAACTTACATAAACTTATTCAGTTGTTATCACAGTGCCTTGATGTAGACTTTATTATTAATTCCATTTTTCAGGCCAAATTTAGGGGCCACAGAGAGCTCAGTACCTTGTCCCAGAACACACAGCTGTAAGTAGAACACACAAGCTGGAATTGGAATGCAGGTGTCTGATTCCAGGATTAAAATACATTTTATAAAACTTATGTATTCCCATAAAAATATTTAAAGGTAGTAACAGAGTAGTTTAATATAATTAAAGGACATGTCATACCAATAACCAGCAGCATACCTAATGGTGTAATGTGAGAAGCAGTCTCAGTAAATGCAAATATAGCTGAGGTGTCCATTCTTACCATTCCTGTTTTGTCCATTTTTTTGAAAATACCAGTGAATGAAATTACCCAGGAGAATGAAATAAGTGTTGCAAATAGTAAACATAATCAACTACATTTTTCATTATTTGTACATAATTTGTCTTTCTTTATTGAATCAAAACCCAATGGGGAAAAACCTGATGAAAATGATAGGAAAAAGAGCTCAGTTACAAAACAATAAAAAGTACTTTACAAAATTTGTGAAGGCCTTAACTGAAAATAACTATTAATTGCAACAAACCATAAGATATTAAACCATAAGATATTAATAACAGAGGAAATTTTGTGTGAGATATAGAGGAAATTTTGTGTGAGATATATATAAAATTTCGCCTTGGACTGAGTAAAAGACCAATACTAGTACATGGGTAGGTATCCCTTCTTGACTAGAAGACAATACTATAAATGTGGCAATCCTTCTGAATTTAATCTGTCATATCAATATGACTGATCAAAATTCCAATGTAGATTTTCATGGATGGTGCATTGGCTGGGTTGGGGATAGGGAACTAAATGCTCTCAGAGTTGAACCAAAGGTAAGAGCTGGAACTTAGCAAGAGCATTACTACACAAAACGAAACCATGCTGTTCATTCCAAGAGCATTTGCTCCCTTTCAGAGCCAAGAAAATGGCATCTTCATACCTTGTGATCATACATTACCTTTGGGATTTCTCTACAGGGATAGTGGATGAACTCTTCCCGCTGTTGTCAAACTAATGTATTTGGACTCAACCACAGGGATATCCCCAGAGTTCCTATGGAACACTAGCAAATTTTGTGTAAGCATAGATTATAGTATTAAGATGAAGTTTAAATACTTCTATGATCTAACCATCGCCTATTTTTCAAATTTCATCTCTCCCCAGCCCCAGACAAGCTAATCTTCCATGTTTCCTGGTTATAAATGGCACATCCAGCTATCCCAGCTGCCCAAGCAGGGAACTTGGGAGTCATTTCCAGCAATTTCCTTTCTGTCACTGTCCATATTCAATCGGTCACTGCTCCCAGCCAATTCTTTCTCTAAATCAGTTTCTTCCCATTCCCATTCTAATCTTCTCATCCCAGAGCCCTGCCTGAAAAGCTCTCCCCTAATGTTTGTTCTGACCAACTCCACACATTCTTCAAGTCTCTGTTTGAGAAATGCTTCTGAGGGAGCCACCTCCCCCATTACCTCCCAGGGGACAGAAGTCCACTACACAACTATAGAGGAATGTCTCTCTCTCTCTGTATTTCTGCATCTCAGACAGATACCAATCCTCTCCTTCTTCCAGACTTAGGGAGAGTGGGAGAAAAGCATTCTGATTGTGACTTTGCATGCCCTTCTCCTCTCAGGCTTTTGTTCAGTCCGACATGGGCTGGCCCTCATCTTGCAGCTCTGTAATTTTTCAATTTACACCCAACAAATGAACTTGAGCATTGCCATTCCGGCTATGGTGAACAACACAGCTCCACCTAGCCAGCCCAATGCCTCCACAGAACGGCCCTCCACTGACTCCCAGGACTACTGGAATGAAACTCTAAAAGAATTTAAAGCAATGGTAAGTTTAATGAGACTCTGGACTCTTTCTTTGACTCAAATAATTTGACTTAAAGACTTAGAGTGAGATTCATTTAACCACTAAGTATTTTTTTTTTTTTTAAATCGTATTTTAATTTTATTTTTCTTTTTTTTTTTTAATTTATTTATTATTATCATACTTTAAGTTGTAGGGTACATGTGCATAACGTGCAGGTTTGTTACATATGTATACTTGTGCCATGTTGGTCTGCTGCACCCATCAACTCGTCATTTACATCAGGTATAACTCCCAATGCAATCCCTCCCCCCTCCCCCCTCCCCATGATAGGCCCCGGTGTGTGATGTTCCCCTTCCTGAGTCCAAGTGATCTCATTGTTCAGTTCCCACCTATGAGTGAGAACATGCGGTGTTTGGTTTTCTGTTCTTGTGATAGTTTGCTAAGAATGATGGTTTCCAGCTGCATCCATGTCCCTACAAAGGACGCAAACTCATCCTTTTTTATGGCTGCATAGTATTCCATGGTGTATATGTGCCACATTTTCTTAATCCAATCTGTCACTGATGGACATTTGGGTTGATTCCAAGTCTTTGCTATTGTGAATAGTGCTGCAATAAACATACGTGTGCATGTGTCTTTATAGCAGCATAATTTATAATCCTTTGGGTATATCCCCAGTAATGGGATGGCTGGGTCATATGGTACATCTAGTTCTAGATCCTTGAGGAATCGCCATACTGTTTTCCATAATGGTTGAACTAGTTTACAATCCCACCAACAGTGTAAAAGTGTTCCTATTTCTCCACATCCTCTCCAGCACCTGTTGTTTCCTGACTTTTTAATGATCGCCATTCTAACTGGTGTGAGATGGTATCTCATTGTGGTTTTGATTTGCATTTCTCTGATGGCCAGTGATGATGAGCATTTTTTCATGTGTTTGTTGGCTGTATGAATGTCTTCTTTTGAGAAATGTCTATTCATATCCTTTGCCCACTTTTTGATGGGGTTGTTTGTTTTTTTCTTGTAAATTTGTTTGAGTTCTTTGTAGGTTCTGGATATTAGCCCTTTGTCAGATGAGTAGATTGCAAAAATTTTCTCCCATTCTGTAGGTTGCCTGTTCACTCTGATGGTAGTTTCTTTTGCTGTGCAGAAGCTCTTTAGTTTAATTAGATCCCATTTGTCAATTTTAGCTTTTGCTGCCGTTGCTTTTGGTGTTTTAGACATGAAGTCTTTGCCCATGCCTATGTCCTGAATGGTACTACCTAGGTTTTCCTCTAGGATTTTTATGGTATTAGGTCTAACATTTAAGTCTCTAATCCATCTTGAATTAATTTTCGTATAAGGAGTAAGGAAAGGATCCAGTTTCAGCTTTCTACTTATGGCTAGCCAATTTTCCCAGCACCATTTATTAAATAGGGAATCCTTTCCCCATTTCTTGTTTTTCTCAGGTTTGTCAAAGATCAGATGGCTGTAGATGTGTGGTATTATTTCTGAGGACTCTGTTCTGTTCCATTGGTCTATATCTCTGTTTTGGTACCAGTACCATGCTGTTTTGGTTACTGTAGCCTTGTAGTATAGTTTGAAGTCAGGTAGCGTGATGCCTCCAGCTTTGTTCTTTTGACTTAGGATTGTCTTGGAGATGCGGGCTCTTTTTTGGTTCCATATGAACTTTAAAGCAGTTTTTTCCAATTCTGTGAAGAAACTCATTGGTAGCTTGATGGGGATGGCATTGAATCTATAAATTACCTTGGGCAGTATGGCCATTTTCACGATATTGATTCTTCCTATCCATGAGCATGGTATGTTCTTCCATTTGTTTGTGTCCTCTTTTATTTCACTGAGCAGTGGTTTGTAGTTCTCCTTGAAGAGGTCCTTTACATCCCTTGTAAGTTGGATTCCTAGGTATTTTATTCTCTTTGAAGCAATTGTGAATGGAAGTTCATTCATGATTTGGCTCTGTGTTTGTCTGTTATTGGTGTATAAGAATGCTTGTGATTTTTGCACATTAATTTTGTATCCTGAGACTTTGCTGAAGTTGCTTATCAGCTTAAGGAGATTTTGGGCTGAGACAATGGGGTTTTCTAAATATACAATCATGTCATCTGCAAACAGGGACAATTTGACTTCTTCTTTTCCTAACTGAATACCCCTGATTTCTTTCTCTTGCCTAATTGCCCTAGCCAGAACTTCCAACACTATGTTGAATAGGAGTGGTGAGAGAGGGCATCCCTGTCTTGTGCCAGTTTTCAAAGGGAATTTTTCCAGTTTTTGCCCATTCAGTATGATATTGGCTGTGGGTTTGTCATAAATAGCTCTTATTATTTTGAGGTACGTTCCATCAATACCGAATTTATTGAGCGTTTTTAGCATGAAGGGCTGTTGAATTTTGTCAAAAGCCTTTTCTGCATCTATTGAGATAATCATGTGGTTCTTGTCTTTGGTTCTGTTTATATGCTGGATTATGTTTATTGATTTGCGAATGTTGAACCAGCCTTGCATCCCAGGGATGAAGCCCACTTGATCATGGTGGATAAGCTTTTTGATGTGTTGTTGAATCCGGTTTGCCAGTATTTTATTGAGGATTTTTGCATCGATGTTCATCAGGGATATTGGTCTAAAATTCTCTTTTTTTGTTGTGTCTCTGCCAGGCTTTGGTATCAGGATGATGTTGGCCTCATAAAATGAGTTAGGGAGGATTCCCTCTTTTTCTATTGATTGGAATAGTTTCAGAAGGAATGGTACCAACTCCTCCTTATACCTCTGGTAGAATTCAGCTGTGAATCCATCTGGTCCTGGACTTTTTTTGGTTGGTAGGCTATTAATTATTGCCTCAATTTCAGAGCCTACTATTGGTCTATTCAGGGATTCAACTTCTTCCTGGTTTAGTCTTGGAAGAGTGTAAGTGTCCAGGAAATTATCCATTTCTTCTAGGTTTTCCAGTTTATTTGCGTAGAGGTGTTTATAGTATTCTCTGATGGTAGTTTGTATTTCTGTGGGGTCGGTGGTGATATCCCCTTTATCATTTTTAATTGCGTCGATTTGATTCTTCTCTCTTTTCTTCTTTATTAGTCTTGCTAGTGGTCTGTCAATTTTGTTGATCTTTTCAAAAAACCAACTCCTGGATTCATTGATTTTTTGGAGGGTTTTTTGTGTCTCTATCTCCTTCAGTTCTGCTCTGATCTTAGTTATTTCTTGCCTTCTGCTAGGTTTGGAATGTGTTTGCTCTTGCTTCTCTAGTTCTTTTAATTGCGATGTTAGAGTGTCAATTTTTGATCTTTCCTGCTTTCTCTTGTGGGCATTTAGTGCTATAAATTTCCCTCTACACACTGCTTTAAATGTGTCCCAGAGATTCTGGTATGTTGTATCTTTGTTCTCATTGGTTTCAAAGAACATCTTTATTTCTGCCTTCATTTCGTTATGTACCCAGTAGTCATTCAGGAGCAGATTGTTCAGTTTCCATGTAGTTGAGCGGTTTTGATTGAGTTTCTTAGTCCTGAGTTCTAGTTTGATTGCACTGTGGTCTGAGAGACAGTTTGTTATAATTTCTGTTCTTGTACATTTGCTGAGGAGTGCTTTACTTCCAATTATATGGTCAATTTTGGAGTAAGTACGATGTGGTGCTGAGAAGAATGTATATTCTGTTGATTTGGGGTGGAGAGTTCTATAGATGTCTATTAGGTCTGCTTGCTGCAGAGATGAGTTCAATTCCTGGATATCCTTGTTAACTTTCTGTCTTGTTGATCTGTCTAATGTTGACAGTGGAGTGTTGAAGTCTCCCATTATTATTGTATGGGAGTCTAAGTCTCTTTGTAAGTCTCTAAGGACTTGCTTTATGAATCTGGGTGCTCCTGTATTGGGTGCATATATATTTAGGATAGTTAGCTCATCCTGTTGAATTGATCCCTTTACCATTATGTAATGGCCTTCTTTGTCTCTTTTGATCTTTGATGGTTTAAAGTCTGTTTTATCAGAGACTAGTATTGCAACCCCCGCTTTTTTTTGTTCTCCATTTGCTTGGTAAATCTTCCTCCATCCCTTTATTTTGAGCCTATGTATGTCTCTGCGTGTGAGATGGGTCTCCTGAATACAGCAGACTGATGGGTCTTGACTCTTTATCCAGTTTGCCAGTCTGTGTCTTTTAATTGGAGCATTTAGTCCATTTACATTTAAGGTTAAGATTGTTATGTGTGAACTTGATCCTGCCATTATGATATTAACTGGTTATTTTGCTCGTTAGTTGATGCAGTTTCTTCCTAGCCTCGATGATCTTTACATTTTGGCATGTTTTTGCAATGGCTGGTACCGGTTGTTCCTTTCCATGTTGAGTGCTTCCTTCAGGGTCTCTTGTAAGGCAGGCCTGGTGGTGACAAAGTCTCTAAGCATTTGCTTATCTGCAAAGGATTTTATTTCTCCTTCACTTATGAAACTTAGTTTGGCTGGATATGAAATTCTGGGTTTAAAATTCTTTTCTTTAAGAATGTTGAATATTGGCCCCCACTCTCTTCTGGCTTGGAGAGTTTCTGCCGAGAGATCTGCTGTTAGTCTGATGGGCTTCCCTTTGTGGGTAACCCGACCTTTCTCTCTGGCTGCCCTTAAGATTTTTTCCTTCATTTCAACTTTGGTGAATCTGGCAATTATGTGTCTTGGAGTTGCTCTTCTCGAGGAGTATCTTTGTGGCGTTCTCTGTATTTCCTGGATTTGAATGTTGGCCTGCCCTACTAGGTTGGGGAAGTTCTCCTGGATGATATCCTGAAGAGTGTTTTCCAACTTGGTTCCATTTTCCCCCTCACTTTCAGGCACCCCAATTAGACGTAGATTTGGTCTTTTTACATAATCCCATACTTCTTGCAGGCTTTGTTCATTTCTTTTTCTTCTTTTTTCTTTTGGTTTCTCTTCTCGCTTCATTTCATTCATTTGATCCTCAATCGCTGATACTCTTTCTTCCAGTTGATCGAGTCGGTTACTGAAGCTTGTGCATTTGTCACGTATTTCTCGTGTCATGGTTTTCATCTCTTTCATTTCGTTTATGACCTTCTCTGCATTAATTACTCTAGCCGTCAATTCTTCCACTTTTTTTTCAAGATTTTTAGTTTCTTTGCGCTGGGTACGTAGTTCCTCCTTTAGCTCTGAGAAATTTGATGGACTGAAGCCTTCTTCTCTCATCTCGTCAAAGTCATTCTCCGTCCAGCTTTGATCCGTTGCTGGCGATGAGCTGCGCTCCTTTGCCGGGGGAGATGTGCTCTTATTTTTTGAATTTCCAGCTTTTCTGCCCTGCTTTTTCCCCATCTTTGTGGTTTTATCTGCCTCTGGTCTTTGATGATGGTGATGTACTGATGGGGTTTTGGTGTAGGTGTCCTTGCTGTTTGATAGTTTTCCTTCTAACAGTCAGGACCCTCAGCTGTAGGTCTGTTGGAGATTGCTTGAGGTCCACTCCAGACCCTGTTTGCCTGGGTATCAGCAGCAGAGGCTGCAGAAGATAGAATATTTCTGAACAGCGAGTGTACCTGTCTGATTCTTGCTTTGGAAGCTTCCTCTCAGGGGTGTACTCCACCCTGTGAGGTGTGGGGTGTCAGACTGCCCCTAGTGGGGGATGTCTCCCAGTTAGGCTACTCAGGGGTCAGGGACCCACTTGAGCAGGCAGTCTGTCCCTTCTCAGATCTCAACCTCCGTGTTGGGAGATCCACTGCTCTCTTCAAAGCTGTCAGACAGAGTCGTTTGCGTCTGCAGAGGTTTCTGCTGCTTTTTTGTTGTTGTTGTTGTTGTTGTGTAGCTGTGCCCTGTCCCCAGAGGTGGAGTCTACAGAGACAGGCAGGTTTCCTTGAGCTGCTGTGAGCTCCACCCAGTTGGAGCTTCCCAGCAGCTTTGTTTACCTACTTAAGCCTCAGCAATGGCGGGCGCCCCTCCCCCAGCCTCGCTGCTGCCTTGCCGGTAGATCACAGACTGCTGTGCTAGCAATGAGGGAGGCTCCGTGGGCGTGGGACCCTCCCGGCCAGGTGTGGGATATGATCTCCTGGTGTGCCTGTTTGCTTAAAGCGCAATATTGGGGTGGGAGTTACCCGATTTTCCAGGTGTTGTGTGTCTCAGTTCCCCTGGCTAGGAAAAGGGATTCCCTTCCCCCTTGCACTTCCCAGGTGAGGCGATGCCTCGCCCTGCTTCAGCTCTCGCTGGTCGGGCTGCAGCAGCTGACCAGCGCCGATCGTCCGGCACTCCCCAGTGAGATGAACCCAGTACCTCAGTTGAAAATGCAGAAATCACCGGTCTTCTGTGTAGCTGGCGCTGGGAGTTGGAGACTGGAGCTGTTCCTATTCGGCCATCTTGCTCCGCCCCTCAACCACTAAGTATTTACTGAACATGTACTATGTGCCAGGAATGGCACAAGTACCTAAGTATCAGGCCAAGCATGGTGGCTCACACCTGTAATCCCAGCACATTGGGAGGCCGAGGCGTCCTTACTAAAAATATGAAAGTCAGCCAGGCATGGTCGTAGGCACCTGTAATCCCAGCTACTCTGGAGGCTGAGACAGGAGAATTGATTGAACTGGGGAGGCGGAAGTTGCAGTGAGCAGAGATCGTGCCACTGCACTCCAGTCTGGGTGACAAAGAGATTCTGTCTTAAAAAAAAGAAAAAAGAAAAGAAAAGAAAAGAAAAGAAAGGAATAAAGAACATAATAAGTATCTAAGGGGATTGCGTCACTACTTAGTGTCTATGAGTGTAACCAGGGGCTAAGTTAGAATAAATGAAAAATTTTACCATTTAGGGGACATAAATTCTTCCCCTACAATGATGAAAATCTGTACAAAATATATTTCACAGATTTGTCCACTTTCTCTTCCTTCCACATATTTTTTAAATTACCTTGCTTACGATGCTTTCTTCTTTATAGACTTTGTTTCTTTACGAGCTCTCTTATATTTTAATTTTTGGTTAATTGTGTCAGGGTGAGTGGAAAGAGTATGTTGGGCATATATTTTAAATACATGATACTGGTATATTGGGGCAACTGAAGAGATGTAAAAAGAAAGATAACTGCCAATTATTTTTTTGCCTCTCAAGGCCTCACAATGAAAACTGTCAATTCTTCAACTAAAGACAAACAGTAACTCTCTTTGTCGTCTAGGCCCCTGCATATGACTGGAGTCCTGAAATCCAGGGAGTCATCCTCAGCTCCCTCAACTATGGCTCATTCTTGGCTCCAATCCCTAGTGGCTATGTGGCTGGAATATTTGGAGCCAAGTATGTGGTTGGTGCTGGCTTGTTTATTTCTTCATTCCTGACCCTCTTCATTCCACTGGCAGCTAATGCAGGAGTGGCCTTGCTCATTGTCCTCCGGATTGTACAAGGCATAGCCCAGGTACCAAGATATTTTCCAGGTATAAGTAGAATATAGGTTCCAGAATGACCTCAGATCTCCAAGAATGGAATTTTTCCTCCCAGGTTATGGTATTAACTGGTCAATATTCAATTTGGGTCAAATGGGCTCCCCCACTGGAAAGGAGTCAACTCACCACCATTGCTGGATCAGGTAATTGATACCCTAAACCCCACTTTTTATGCACTGTCCAAGAGAACTCAGCAAAGTCCTGTCAATAGAACCAAGATCTTATATATCAATCACTCTGTCTTCATAGTCCTTGCTTTAAAGCACTACCCCATACTGCCTTTCTTGATTGTAACTGAATGACCTGAATGCTTACTATGTGCCAAACATTCTTGTGTTTTGCACATATTTTCATCTTATCCTCAAAGCAATTTTATAAGTCAGCTGTATATAATTACTTCCATTTCACATATATGGAATTTCAGACACAAATAGAGTAATAACTTGTCCAAGATCACATAGTTACCAAGTGAAGGAGCAGGATTTGAACCTAGATAGTTTGACTTGAAACTCATACTTTCCCTCACTGTGCAACTCAGCATTGTAGAAAGCACATAGAGCCCCAAGATGGGTCCTCTCACCCAGAACATCCTCGCTTTTTCTGTTCAGGGTCAATGCTGGGGTCCTTCATCGTTCTACTCGTTGGTGGTCTTCTTTGCCAGACCATAGGATGGCCTTATGTCTTCTATATCTTTGGTGAGTTTGCTTTTCAAATCTCAAATTTTTATGACAGAGAATTCTGTGATTCAATTTGTCTATGGTTAACCAAATCCTAATAGATATGGATATTTACATAGCTAAAGCTGGTAGTGTTCAGAGTCAACTGTGTTTAACATTTAAGTTTCAGCAGCCTTGAGTGTGTAGGTAGAACAATCTTATGACGTTAGAGGCATCATAACATTCCTTACTGCTTCTAAATTTAACCTAAAGGAATTCAGAGCAAATTATTTCATAAGATGTTGAAATCTGGCCGGGTGCGGTGGCTCAAGCCTGTAATCCCAGCACTTTGGGAGGCCGAGACGGGCGGATCATGAGATCAGGAGATCGAGACCATCCTGGCTAACCCGGTGAAACCCCGTCTCTACTAAAAAAAAAAATACAAAAAGCTAGCCGGGCGAGGTGGTGGTCGCCCGTAGTCCCAACTACTCAGGAGGCTGAGGCAGGAGAATGGCATGAACCCAGGAGGCGGAGCTTGCAGTGAGCCCAGATCGCGCCACTGCACTCCAGCCTGGGCGACAGAGCGAGACTCTGTCTCAAAAAAAAACAACAAAAAAAAGATATTGAAAATGTTATCTTAGGCTAGGCGTGGTGGCTCATGCCTGTAATCCTAGCACTGTGGGAGGCTGAGGCAGGTGGATCACATGAGTCCAGGAGTTTGAGACCAGCCTGGCCAACATGGTTAAACCCCATCTCTACTAAAAATGCCAAAATTAGCCGAGCATGATGCTGCATGCCTGTAATCCCAGCTACTCAGGAGGCTGAGGTGGGAGAATCGCTTGAACCCAGGAGGTGGAGGTTGCAGTGAGTCGAGATCACGCTACTACACTCCAGCCTGTGTGACAGAGTGAGACCCTGTCTCAAGAGACAAAAAAAAAAAAAAAAAAAAGAAAATGTTATTTTAGTCAGACTACATTTTAGTCATGCTTTTTAATTTAATATATTCTTTAAAATTTCTCCAGCTATTATTATGGCAAAAACCACAATTACTTGGGTGCACCAACCTAGTATCATAGCCAGAAAGTTGTGTGACTGTGACCTAATCATAGGCAAAATGCTAATTAGAGTAAGAATCAACCAGTCGAGGCTGCAGGACAGGGCAGATTATGTAAGGTTCAGAAGCAGACATAATATACAGAGAGATGCTACAGAAAGGTTCCAAAGACACATGGAAAGTTCCAGAGGCAGTATTTTACTATGTTACAGTTTTACCTTCGTGGAACTGTGGTTGGAATCCGCTTAGCTTCTGTCAGCTAAAGTTTGTTCAATATTTGAAACATTCTCCAAAATCCCACCCCTAAATTGTTTATGGTAATTCCTTATAGTCCCACTAGTGTGTTCATTAGCGGGCAGGCCTCTTAGATCAAGGGTTTCTGTAAAATCAGGTCAATATATTCACCAAAAAAAATATGTAATGATTCCACAGCACACCAACCTTCAAAGTTTTTATCATGAAAACATTCAAAGGGCAGATTACAAAAATTATTCAAACAACGAGAAAATCTTACTGTGCTTATGGTTTCGAGAAACAGTAAGGAGCATATACACAATAGAAACTCACTCAATATTTGTTGAATAAATATTAACATCCTCCAACTCCAATGTGCAACATTGCTAATTTTCATATCTATCCCTCCCCACTTGATTAAGTTCCCTGATGGCAAAATTGTGTCTTTGTCATTTTATATTCTTAAAATGTAGCAAAATGCCTGGTGTATAGTGGCTGCTGTATGATATTTGTGAAGGAATTTGTAAATGACATGCTAGCCAAACAAAGAGAGCTCATAAGATTTCTTAAGATTCTAAAAAGGGAATTTGAAGATGGGCCATATTTCCACTCAATACTGATAATGTTAAATCCCCAACTCTGTAATAATGTATATATCAGAAAAATGTCTTTGCTGAGGATTAATTTCATTTCATGTCTAGAAATTGGGTAATTAATTCCACATAATAGTGTACTGCTTCTCACTCATATGTGCTTTGAGGAAGATAAGAGATAGATATGGAAAGGTTTAATGATGAAAGGAACTCTGCAAAGCATGACTAGCAGGAGGGATGCCGACTGGTATGTGAATGGTGAGGGCATTTTCAAGCATGTGGGGCAAACATGCTACTAACTTGTAAGTGTGCTATAGCTTTAATAATAGTGCATTTCAAAACCTCCCAAAACTCAGTGGTTTAAAACAATAATCATTTATTCCTGTGGTTCTTTGTGGGACAGCTGGGTGGCTCCACTGTCTGTGTCTGTCATCTGCCTTGGTTAAAGGATGAGCTGGAGCATAGTCTTCCAATAGCAGTGCACAAGACCCAAGAGGATAAGTTTAAAAAGAAATGTTTTTTAATGCCTAGACTTGAAACTCCTCTATGCCATTGGCAAAAGCAAGTTGTATGGCCAAGGCCAAAGTCAAGTGGTGAGGAAGTACCCTCCCCCTGTGATAGGGCCATGCAAGGGATAGATGCCAGGAAGAGTGGAGTACTGAGGCTAGTCACTCTGCCAACCACAGGAATCATCTTAGAGTCAAACTGAAAGAAGTACTTCCATCCATCCAGTGCTAACTGGATCCTCTTTTCCTAGGAGGAATTGGCTGTGCCTGTTGTCTTCTCTGGTTTCCTCTCATTTATGATGATCCTGTGAATCATCCCTTTATCAGTGCTGGTGAGAAGAGATACATTGTGTGTTCATTGGCTCAGCAGGTACATTGAGAAATTCCTCTGACATTTCTCTATGTCCCCCTAGACGTCTCAGAGATGCAGAGTGTGAGAGAGAGAGCTGCCTTCTGATGGAGGGGACATTGCTGTGTGCTTTCTTCTAGGACTGTTCACCAGGCTGGTCTCTTCCCATTAGGGCTATGATCAAATCCTTACCACTCTGGGCCATTTTAATCTCTTATTTCTGTGAATACTGGCTTTTTTATACAATTATGGCGTACACACCAACGTACATCAACTCGGTACTTCAAGCCAACCTCAGAGATGTAAGTATAGAGAAAGCTCATTCTGATCTTCTGTTTAAATGCTTAAATATAGGGAGCTCATATATAATCCTGTGTCTCTCCCATGGTCACAAAATCGGGGGATTAGGACCAGGACCTCCATGTAGGAAATGGAGTCTAGTTAATTTGGATTCTGATTGATCTCAATGTGGTTCACTACTTACTGCAGCAGGATGATACATATGGTTCTAGGTCAGTTTGATTTTCATATACTATCATATTTTAAGGGCCCTGTGCAAAATTTTTATACTCAATCCAATCAAAATTTGCAAACAAGATGCTCTGCTGGTAGCATAAATAATAAAAATTAGCAAAACAAATTCTGCCTCTGAGAAAATTGTGACAGAGAAACATAAACAACATATGCTGAAAATAAGATATTAATAGGACATAAAGTCCCAAAAAAGACTTACATAGACATTTGTGGAGTAATGTTTGTTTTAAAAAATCATTTTCATTGTTCAGTTCCCACCTATGAGTGAGAACATGCGGTGTTTGGTTTTCTGTCCTCGGGAAGGGGAACATCACACACCGGGGCCTATCATGGGGAGGGGGGAGGGATTGCATTGGGAGTTATACCTGATGTAAATGACGAGTTGATGGGTGCTGACGAGTTGATGGGTGCAGCACAGCAACATGGCACAAGTATACATATGTAAAAAAAGTGCACCTTATGCACATGTACCCTAGAACTTAAAGTATAATAATAATAAAAAAAAATCATTTTCATTCAAGTATAACACATAGAAAGAAAAGTGCATATATGTGTACAGCTCTCTGAATTTTCACAGAAGAAACAGATGCTCTGAATGGCTGACAGGAGCCTTTCAATTCCTGCTAGACGGATGTCTTAAAAGTGGCTAAGAGTGTATCAGATTTCATAACCTGTTAGTGACAGTTCACAAAGCCAGTGTTACTCTTGTACTCTCTGTACTCAGGAAGAAGCTTTCTCATATTGATTGGGTTCCTCTGGTGAAAATGTGCTAAGTAGCCAAAAGAGAGCTGATCTTCTTAGTAGTAGTCAGCATCTGCATGCAAGCAGGCTGCAGGCACTGAGATTAGAAAGCCCCAGGAGGGAGTGGCTCTGGGTCTTTTCAAAGAGGAGGACGGCCAGAAATTAAACCAGAACCTTAATCCAGGGGATCAGGGGACCAGATAAGCAAGAGGCCAGTGCTAAGCAATAGACTTCCTGAGGCTGGCTGTTGGGAATGGCTGTTGGGAATGATTTGTCTCTGGTGTGAGGCTGGGTGGGCTTGACCCTCAGAGGCCAAGGCTGAGGAAGAGGAAGATGGGAGAATGAATGGAAAGACAAGTTGTGACCAGAAAGCAGAGCTTTCCAGGCTAAAAAGTTAAGAGACCTGGATTCTCATTGCCCTCAGGGTATTTTATCACTAAGTAACGTAACCTTGACAGCCTTGGCTTACTCATCTGTAAAATGAACTACTTGAACCAGGTGAGAGCTGAATCCTTTCCATTGTTTGGATTATATACAACAGAGGAGTCTCCTTTTCATTGCATTTTATTCAATAGAATTTTAATTTACAAGTTTAATTGATAACAAGAAGGTTCAACATTTTAAAAACTATATTGAAACATAGAGTGCGTCAGGCGTGGTGGCTCATGTCTGTAATCCCAGCACTTTGGGAGGCCAAGGCAGGTGGATCATCTGAGGTCAGGTGTTCGAGACCAGGCTGGCCAACATGGTGAACCCCCTGTCTCTACTAAAAATACAATAATTAGACAGGCGTGGTGGCGGGTGCCTGTAGTCCCAGCCACTTAGGAGGCTGAGTCATGAGAATCGCTTGAGCTGGGAGGCGGAGGTTGCAGTGAGCCGAGATTGTGACATTGCCCTCCAGCCTGGGCAACAAGAGCAAAACTCCATCTAAAAAAAAAAAAAGGAGTGAAAAATTCACTGCTTTTCCTAATCTGCCCTGTCCTCCCAGACCATTCCAATGATCATTCTTTAAATTTCTTTTTTCTTTTTCTTTCTTTCCTTTTTCTTTTGACACAATGTCTCACTGTGTTGCCCAGGCTGGAGTGCAGTGGTTCAATCATGGCTCACTAAAGCTTTGACCTCCCAGGCTCAAGCAATCCTCCTACCTCAACCTCCCGAGTAGCTGGGACCACAGACATGTACCACCATGCCTGGCTAACTTTTTGTGGAGATGAGGTCTTGTTATATTGGCCAGGCTGGTCTTGAACTCCTGAGCTCAAGTGATCCTCCCACTACAGTCTCCCAAAGTGCCGGGATTATGGGTGTGAGCCACCATGGCTGGCCTAAATTTCCTATATATATTCTTTTCTTGTTTCTTTATGAGAATGCAAGCATACACGAATATATATTCTTATTTTCCCAACTTTTTAAATACAAAACAGTATACTCTGTACTCTGTAATATGCCGCTATGCTTATATACTAGGTTTTTGCCACTTAATATGTCATGGAAATCTTCATATCAGTACATGAGAACCTTGCTGAGCAGTATTTGGATTGTTTCCCATCTTTGAGCAATGTTGCAGTGAAAATCTTGTTCATTTGTCACACCTTTGTGCAACTCTCTGTGGAATAAATTTCTGCATATGAGATTATTGAGTCAAAGGGTAAATGCACTATAAACTTTTATATTTGTTGTCAAATTAACCTCAATAGAGCACCAGTAATATTTGTGAGAACCTGTTTCTCCACAGTGTTAGCAACAGAGCATGCCAAAAAAAAAAAAAAAGGTGTTTTTTGCCAATTTGATCCATGAAAAATAGTGTTTCACCATAGTTTTATTTTGTTTTCTTTCATTATGAGCAAAGTTGGATACATTTTAACATGTTTAGGAGCCACTTATTTTTTCTTTTTTTCTGTAAATTGTCTGTTATTATCCTTTGCCTATTTTTCTACTGGATTTTGGTCTTTTAAATATTTATTTCCAGGCGATTTTTATATATAAAGAGAGCATTAGTTCTTGTTTATTTTATTTATTTATTTTTTTTGCAAGCAGAGCTATGAACATATACATACTAAAACTATATTGGCTCATTATGGTAACATGGAATTTGTATTAAAAGTGATGTGTATATAAAGAAAAGCCGCAAATGTGGACAATCTGTCCAAGGTTGTCTGTGTCATGATGTGGGTGGTAAGGGCGCATGTACCTGACCTAGTCTCTGGTCCTCAGAGTGGGATCCTGTCTGCCTTGCCGTTTGTTGTTGGATGTATCTGCATTATCCTTGGAGGTCTATTGGCAGACTTTCTTCTCTCCAGAAAAATCCTCAGACTCATCACCATCAGGAAACTCTTCACTGCCATTGGTAAGGGCGAGGCTGGACACAGGGGTGAATGTGGGAAGCTCAGAGCAGCCTCCAGTTTATTCTGTGTTTGTCCTCCTACCCCAGGGGTTCTCTTCCCATCTGTGATCCTCGTGTCCCTGCCCTGGGTCAGATCCAGCCACAGCATGACCATGACCTTCTTGGTGCTGTCTTCTGCCATCAGCAGCTTCTGTGAATCAGGAGCCCTTGTTAACTTCTTGGATATTGCTCCTCGGTAGGGACCTCTTTTGCCTCATCCTCTCAGAAACTCAGTTCAAGTCTAGCAGCCCTAAATATACTCCGATGTGAAAGTAAAATTGGCAGGTGCAACAGGTTGCAGGAAATGTCAGCACCGGCTCTACACCCTACATCTAAATAATTCCTGGAAGAGACTCAAAGCTGGTCAACCATTGTGAACTTAGTTTTTCTGGGCATGAACAAGAGGAGTCAGTGGCCAAGCTCAGAGTCAACTGAGGCAGACTCACACAAATCTCTCTCTGTTGAGGAATGCAGCAGTTGCCTAAGGTGGAATCACTGAAAGAATTCTTTAGATTCTATAGGGCATGCTCATGAAAATCTTTAATAAAGGCAAAGGACACAGGACTGCAGGGGAAATATCTGTCTCTGATACAGTAAATACAGAGTTGACTGAGACTTACAAACATAGCTCCCAGGGTCCTGTCCCAGTCAACAGGACATCCTTCATCTTCAGATAATGAACCACCAAGAAATGTGAGAGAGGCCTTTGTCTCAGAGGAGCCAATCTCTCATCTGCTGAGGGGTCTTTTATACCCACGGAGGGTATAAAAGTTACAAGATCAGACTCAACAGCAGAAGCCAAAACAACAACAACAAAAACCTTACAAACCAGGTGCAGACCATCAATCTGACCATCTTGCATAAACAATGTTGACAAGTTAATAGAGGTTACCCGCTTGGGAGTACCAATCCCTAGCACAGGATTATACTAATCTTTAGTCAGTACATTTCATTCAGGTTTCACCAAGGCTTACACAATTCCAGCCATCCCCACAGATAAGCACAGAGTTGCAACAGACCAGCTGAGATTAACCCTTTGTTTGCACGGGAATGTTTCCCTCCTTCTCTCAGGTATTGAGACTTTCAAATGTAGGTATACTTGGGTATAATAGAGTACGATGTCTCTCTCTCAGGTACACTGGCTTTCTCAAAGGACTATTACAAGTCTTTGCACACATAGCTGGAGCCATCTCTCCCACTGCTGCTGGATTTTTCATCAGTCAGGTGAGGTCAAATGTTCTGATGAATATTCATAAGAGAAACCTATAGAGGCATGGTGTTTTCACATTTGCACGGCCTTGTATCCTACAAGATGCATTTAAAGTAGTAAAAAATAAACTAGTTTACATGATGACTTAAAGATTAAAGAAACTTAAGACTCTTAAGTTTCCTAAGAATCTTACTGGTATAAACTTTACATGAATAGAGAAATATGTGGCATTCTTCTTTTCTGCCATATACTTCATTTACTGGTGAAAAACATTGCCATATACCATTTACTTACAGTGAAAAACCACAGGAAAGTTAAAGAATGACTTTCCTGTGGTTTTGCACCAGTAAATCAGAAAAATAAATGAAGAATAACAAAGAAAGAGTATTCTTTATGAAATCAAGGCGCTTATCTTTTTTGAAGCTTCAGTTCCCTCCCAGGCACTGACTAACAAGCTGTCAGGAAATGGTTGTTTAAAATGGAAATCCTCAAACTGCTCTTGTTTCTCCTGACATTCATTGACTTATTCATTCATTCATTCATTCAATAAATAAGTATTAAACATTAGTATGTGCCATGTGCTATTTAAGTGAATGAAACACAATTCCTTTCCTTGTGAAACCTATATTGTAGAAAAGAAACTGAAAGAAATCTATGAAAATAAAACATATGACATATTGAAGGTAACAGGAGAATAGCAAATGCTTAGCAAATGCTAAAAGGAGAGTAGCGCACAAGGGGTGTAATTTCTATTTTAATCACGATGGTCAAGGAAGGACTCACTGTAACCACTTGCTTGAAAAGGAACATTTAAGCAAGGACTGAAAGGAAGTGGAAGTGTGAGACAAATAGATATCTGGGGGAGGAGTGTTCCAGCCAAGGAAATGCCGTGCTCTGGCCTCATGGCAGAAATGTACTTGAGTATTCCAGGACCAACTGGGAAGCCCATGGAAGCCAGAATGGAGGTCGAGGAGGGAGCAGTAGGACACAGAGCCAAAGCCTTTCTGAACCAAGAGGGACAAGAACTGGGTGACAGTTAATAACTTGTAATTTTCTGCCTCCAGGATTCAGAGTTTGGTTGGAGAAATGTCTTCTTGCTTTCAGCTGCTGTTAACATATCGGGCCTGGTTTTCTACCTCATCTTTGGCCGAGCAGATGTACAGGACTGGGCTAAAGAGCAGACATTCACCCACCTCTGAGCAAACTGAGAGATGTGCTAGATCCTGGTGCTTAGTTGTTCATTGTTTTCCCTCAGAGACATTTCCCTTTCATGCCTGCTTGACTGGTAAGCTGTTAGCTAGACCCTGTATATAATACTAAAGATTTTACTACGCCTGGAGATTTTACAGAGGAAGAAAACAGGCTAGTTATTTAACTGCAAGCTACCAAAAGCAAAGGTGTGTTGAGATTTCTGTGTTCTCCACTCTTCCACTGTTATCCTGGTAAAAGCATCAGGGGTTGGGGACAATTTCTTTCCAAAGCAAAAGAGGAAGCCAGACCTTGGGACTGAGAACTGAGAATCACAAACGAGTTGTACCCAACATGCAGAAGATGAATCCTCAGAGCTGTCATCAAAAGAAAGCCCCAAACAACAGAATGCATAGTGTTTTCCATTGTTGGTGAAAAATGTCAAGGAGGAAAGAACAATAATGATTCCATCATGACAAGAGGAATGAACATGTCTGCAACTAATTGGAGCAAGATAGTACACTTTAACTCTTTCCGACAACTTCCATTCTGCGGATGCCAGCTTTGGAATCAGAGCCGCCTCTGGAATACCTGTGCTTCCAGAATCAGCTTTTGGACAGTTACCTTCTTTCTGGCCATTTTAACCTCTGCCCCACATCTGCTTTTTGGCTCGGTGCAGATCTTTAACATGTTAGTGAATGGACATTGCCCAGTGTCTCTTCTAGCCCTTCCAACAGTTCTTCATGTGTCACTGCTTTTGGACAATGACCCATGATGTCTGCCTTCGTGTGCCCTTCTGACTGTTGGAATCCCACACACCATTCAGTAGGATTCAATTCAATGTGGAACCATTCAACATTCACCTCATTAACCTAAAATGCCTTCCAAAGATGTATGTAAGACACACACTGCCCTAACCTCACTCCAAATGTCTGGAGAAATGTGTGCAGTGCTTTTGTTAAAGCCCCTATATGGGCAGCATGGAGGATCATAAGACAGTAAAACCATTTCAACACGAAATGAATATTAATGCACACACACCTTGTGGGGATGGCAGAAATCAAAACCATACACAGTATTAAGGAATTCAGTATCTCAGGAGGGCAGATAATCAAAGTATCACACAAGTGAATGTGTAATAACTGTAGAAATAACAAGTGGTTACATGGGTTATGAGAGTGGATGAGAAGTGCACTAATCTGAATGTAAGGAAGGGCCACCCCTGCAAAGTTGCAGCTGAGCTGGGATCTGAAGGATAATAGTTAACTGGTGTGGGAGACTGACGGGAGAACGTTTTAGGAAGAAAGAACAGCATAAGCTAAAGTTTCATGGCAGGAAGGAGCAATTAGGTATCCCAGAGGATAGAGAATAAGGGAAGTATGATTTGTGAGGAGGCTATAGAAGAATTAAGGTCAGGAGCACACAGGATGATGTGGGCCCAGTGAATGCGTTGGTCTTTGTTTTGAAATCAGTGGGAAGTGTCCTTGTTTTCAAAGGCTACTCTGCATGAGAGATTAGGTTGGAGTAGGAGCTTACAGTGTAGTCCAGGAGAGAACAATGGTCTCTGGCATGAGGGAATAGACATGGTGAGAGGTGAATGGATTATTTGATTTAGGTGGATTATTTGATTTAGGGAATAAACCTGACAGACCCCATAACTAAGTGAGAGAGTGGAAGATGTCCAGAGTAACTCCTGAGTTTTGGTTTGCTGTTATATTAATGCGGATGCCTCTCACACAGATAGCAATTATACCCAAGTGAAGACAACAAGAAGGAAAATGGACACATGACTCTGGATTTCTCTTGTGAGATCTAGGCTACATTTACAAACGTATAAATCATCTTGATACAGGCAGTGATTACAATTTTTAGCATGGATGAGACATCCCATGGGTGAAAGTGGCATAAGAAAAGGAAGCTTGGGAATAAGCCTTAAAGAATTCCAGTATTTAATGGTCAGCTGGAGGATGATTAGCAGAAAGAAAGAAAGAAAGAAAAAAAGAAAGAAAGAAAGAAAAAAGAGGAAAGAAAAAAGAAAGAAAGAAAGAAAGAGAAAGGGCCTGAAAGATAAAAGGAAAACCAAGAGAATATGGTGCTAAGAAAGGGAAGGGAAGAGAGAATGTTTCCAAAAAAAGTGAATAGTTACCAATGCCAAATTTGCAGTGATCAATCCAGATGAGAAGTGAGCAGAAGGTACAGAAAGGAGACCACTGCTGAGAAGTTTGGGTATGAAAGGGAGGTGTCTTTTGATTTTGTGTTGCTATAAAGGAATGCCTGAGGCTGGGTAACTTATGAAGAAAAACAGGTTTATTTGGATTGTGATTCTGATGGCTGGAAAGTTCAAGATTGGGCATCTGCATCTGGTGAGGGCCTCAGGCAGCTTCTGCTCATAGTGGAAGGTGAAGGAGTGCAGGCCTGTACAGAAAGCACATGGTGAGACAGGAAGCTGGGAGGGGGAGAGGAGGTGCCAGGTTTTTTAAAACAAGTAGTTCTTGTAGGAATGAACTCACTCACTCCTGAGGAAGAGCTTTAATTTCACTAGGGATTCACCCTTACGACACAAGCACCTCCTGCAAGTGGACCCAACATTGGGATCAAATTTCAATATTAGATTTGGAGGGAACAGACATCTAAACCATAGCAGAAGGAAAGAGGCAAGAAAGTAGCTGCAAAAGCATATGGGCTCAAATAAGGAGTTAAAAATAAACATGTTTAAGATTGTGAGAAGCTGCTAGCTGACAGAAAAGTTGCATATGCAAAAAACACAACAGACTACTGGAAAGTTCCTGAGAAGGTTGTGACAAGGGAGGAATTTTGTGACCTGAAGCCCAGTTAGGAGAATGATGATAAATGGTGTGAGGACAGCTCCTGCCTTTTCACCCGATGGCCCAAGATGGTGTCTTTATCTGCTAGTGCAAGATCCAGGGAGGGTCTTATTTTTATATCTTTCTTCTTAGTTGGAAGAGAGGCAGTAAGTGGAGAAAGAAAAATGTCTGAAGTGCTCTTGTCAGACCAGAGGAGAGAGGCCCTGCAGATTTCCTGGCAGGGCTGTAGCCACGCTGTTCCTCAGCTGTTTCATTTATGACAGTTTCTTCTACATAGTCTGAATACAAACTCCTAAAGTTCAGGAACCATGACATTCATTATTTTGTAACATCGTTAACACAAAGAACAACAGTATCATATACAGTAAGTGCCAGTAAATGCTATTGAATCACAGTATGAATCAACGAATGAACAGTTCTAGAGTGGTGGGAGAACAGTTAGGGGAGAAATGGATAGGAAGAAAAAGGACCAGATTTTTCTTTAATTCTATTTGTTTTCTGAGCATCGAGTCATCTAAACCTATGGATTATCTTTCTTCATTTGGAATTAAGATGTCAGAGTCTGGGTCTGCTCCATATCATTTCTCCAGCAGTCACCAAGCCAACCCCAGGCTCTCATCAGTGACAATTAAAATGCTGCCCACCAGGGCACAACAAGATCACTTGCTTGTTTCTGAGCCACCCAATGTCTGCATTTATTCATCTCTTTTCCTTCCCCGGATCCTATTCTTTCTTTCTTATCTGTCACTTTCAGTTATTTCTGAAAATGAGTTACATTTCTCCCTGGGCCCACCAACGAGGGAGGTGACTTGTGCTGTTTCCTCTAAAATGGGCCATCCTTAAATTATGGAAATCTCCTAAAATTTTGCACTAGCTCACACATCTACAATGAGAAAGAATAAAAGTTGAAAACTGTGGAAAAGTCTTTCATGAAGCCTTAGAATAAAATTTTATCTTGTGTGTGTTTATTGGTTTAACAATCATTTATAAAGCAACTGATGCAGAGAGGAAGACTGAGATAAATCACCACCCCCATTTAAAATTCAGATATATTACATGTTACAAACAATACATGTTAAAAAACGATGCACACAGGGTATGTGGGAGGGTAAAACCAGCCCCTAGGACTCTTCCTACCACCTTCTTCCTGGTGCTAGTGACTGCCCCTCAGCCTTAGCCTTGTGTGCTGGTCCTTCTTCCCTTCAATAAGGAAGTTGTCCCAGGCTCTGCAAGTGCTCTATTTCACACTAAGTTTTGTAAACAAAGAAAAAAATAGTGCACACAAATATCATTGGTGAGTCCTTGTACCCAGAGGACATAAGAAAGCTTTTAAACATTTCAAAAAGATGGTCTCGTGTATTATATTTTTCTCAAGTTGTCTTCCTTGCCTCAGTGATAGGTTATCCTAAGCATTTTTTCACACTTCTCTCCTCTGGACATAAAAATAAATATGGCTGTCTGTGCAAGTTTATCATCCTTCCTCTTCCCTATTCTCAAAAATCTTTATGTAAAAGATCCAAACAACTCCAAAATTTTGCTAGGTCCAGGCACACAGTATGAAACCATCCATCAGTCGTTCTGTATCTATGTTGTATCCTGAAAACAAAACAAATCCAAACGAAGCAAAAAAACACAGGGCATACCAGTGGGGTTTGACACTCAAGTAGTTTGATACTGCCTCTCTCCCTAATAAGAATGTATTTTATCCACAGCAATAATAAGGCATACCTTTTGTACTGTTACCAAATTCTCATTCTTTGTAAACCAACTCGTTATTAAGAAAATGAAAATAAAGCCCCCCTTTGTGGTCCTGCACCCACCACATACTCTTTTTTTATGAACCCTACCCAAAAGTGTCACTAGTCCTTTCAAAGAACAATTGCTGTCTTCTGTGTTAACTGGGATAGTGACCTCTGGCAAGTTGGGCTGAAACTGGGCTTTACCTGGTTAGTAGGTGTCCAGATTAACTCCTCCGAAGTCATATTCTCCAAAACCTGAAAAGAGGGAGTGGCCAAGGTTCTAAACTGAGGTGTCAATCCAGGGGCCTATCTGGAGTAACAGTGAGAAAGGCACACACGATCTTTCCTTTGTATTGAAAATTTTTTCCTCCATTTTGTATTTGAAGTTTTATTAGTTATTAAAACATGGCATCCATACAAATAGACATTTTCTGGGTTTTCCAGTGGAAACAGCTGCTTACATTGCCTAATAACTGTCTAAACATGCTGCAGATGTTTCCACATGTTAGCTGAATATATGTATTCCCTTCACATAGGCAATCACAATGCATCTTATCCTAGGGAGACAATATGTGTTGCTATAAAGGAATACTTGAGTCAGGGTAATTTATAAAGAAAAGAGGTTTATTTTGGCTCATGGTTCTGCAGTCTGTACAAGAAGCATGATGCCAGCGTCTGCTTCTGGTGAGGGCTTCAGGAATCTTCCAATCATGGCAGAAGGTGAAAGGGGAGTCAGTGCATCACATGGTGAGAGCTGGGGCAATAGAGAGAGAGATGGGAGGTACCACACACTGTTATACAACCATATTCTCTCCTGAACTCGGAGTGAGAACTCACTCATTATCCAAAGGACAGCACCAAGCTATCATGAGGGATCTGCACCCATGACCTGAACACCTCATACTATGCCCCACTTTCAAAATTAGGAATTACATTTCAACATGAGATTTGGAGAAGACAAACATCCAAACCATACCTTACAGATATTGTTCAGGATGTCATAAAAAACCAGTCATATGGCTCTAAAACAGTTCAGGTTACATAAAAGTTAAAGTCTCAAGAGAGTGTAGATGAAGAAAGGCTTTGTAAGAATTTTAAGATGCGTGTTTTCTCTCTAAGATCAGGAACAAGACAAAGATGTCTACTCTAGCCACTTCTCAACATTATGCTAGAGGTTCTATACAGGGCAATTAGGCAAGAGAAAGAAATAAAAGGAATCTAGATTGGAAAAACAGAAGTAAAACTATGTTTCACAAATGATATAATCTTGCTTAAGAAATCCTAAGAAATCTACTAAACATATTAGAACTAATGAGTTTAGCAAAGCTGCAGGACACAAGATCAATATACAAAAGTCAATTATATTTCTATACACTTGCAATGAGCCATTCAAAAATGAAACTAAGACAACAATTCCATTTCAAGTAGCATAAAAAATAATAAAATACTTATAAATAAGTTTAACAAAAAAAGTACAAAACTTATATTTGAAAACTTCAAAATATTGTAGGAAGAAATTAAAGAAGAATGAAAAAACCATCTCAAAATGAATCAAAGACCTAAATGTAAGAGCTAAAACAATACAACCCTTGGAAGAAAATTTAGGGAACATCTTCATGACCTTTGAGTTGGCATTGATTACTTCTATATGACGACAAAGCCACAAGCAATAAAAGAAAAAATAAATAAATTAGACTTCATAAAAATTAAAAACTTTGCTTCAAACTTTGCATCAAAGCACATTAACAAGAAAGTAAAAAGACAACCTATAAAATGGGGGAAACAATTTGCAAATCACAATCTGATAAGGGTCTAGTATTTAGAATATCCAATACACTCTTATAACCCAACATCAAAAGACAAATAATTAAAATGTGGGCAAATACACTGAATATATATATTTCTGTAAAAAAATAGAAGAATGGCCAATAAGCACATGAAAAGATGTTCAACATAATTACTTATTAGAGAAAAGCAAATCAAAACCATAATGAGATATCACTTCACATTCACTGAGATGGCTACTGAAAAAAAAAGAAATACGTGTTGATGAGGATGTGGAGAATTGGAATTCTTCTACATTGCTGGTGAGAATGTAAAATAGTCTGATGCTGTGGAGAAGAGTTTGGCAGTCCCTCAAAACGTTAAACATAGAATTGCCATATGACCAGCAACTCCACTTCTTGGTATATACCCCACAAAATCGAAACATACCTTCACATAATAACTTGTACACACAAAAGCACATAGTAGTCTATTCACAACAGCCAAAAGGTGTAAACAGCTCAAATGCTCCTCAGTGGATTAGTGTATAAACAAAATGTAGCATAGCCATACAGTCGAATACTACTGGGCCACAAAAAAGAATGAAGTATTGCTACATGCTATGACGTGAGTGAACTTTGAAAACATGTCAAGTGAAACAGGCCAGTCACAGACATATTACATAATTTCATTTATATGGAAAGTACAGAATTAGGTAAATCAATATAGACAAATTGTATCAATGGTTGCTTAGAGCCTAGTCCGTGTTCGGGTGGGCCCATGGGTCAGCTGTTGGCTTTCCTGAGGAATCTGGGCGTGAGGGGCTCTGACTTTCCACTGGAGGAACAGGGCAGAAAGACAGTGACCACTGCATTTGGAGTGGACGGGACCTCGCCATTTTGTTGGACCAGAGGCTACATGCGTTCCTGTGGATTTAGAACGCATTTCCTGTGGATTAGATGCAGGTCACAGAGGAGTGATAGCCAGCCCCCAGGGACCACCTAGAAGGGAGAAGTGATATCCACAAAGGGAGATTTGTGTGGAGTGGATCTGGGACGCCAAGGGAGATGGGCAGCTGGAAAAACCAAGTGCATTTCCTGCCTTGTCAGCCTCTTATGCATGAAGAAAAGGGTCTGCTTTCAACACCTACCAGCCCAGGGAGCATGAGGGCAACTGACAATGGGGCCAAACAAACCAGAAATTTCCATGCCTGCTTCCCCTCCTTTCTCTCCTGGTTACACCTCAGGAGGGGTCAGAGGTGGAGTCAGCATCTTAGCGGATGAGGAGAAAAGCCAGACGAAAGAAATTGCTCACACCCCTCTCCCTGAAGGAAAAGGTCTGCCTGCAGCTTTGTCCCAGCTGGAGACACAGGGAAGGAGTCTCGTATGTGTATGACAATTGACTAGCTAAATTCTATATTGAAATAAGTATTTTCAGTTATCTAACTGGGAATGTGTGCTTGCTATTTAAAGTGACCACAGTACTTTTTATTACCTAAGAGGGCTTAACAAGGAAATAAATAAATAAATAAGAGTGTGGGGTATAGTGGGGGTGGGATAACCTAGAGTTTTAAAATTCTTTCTTCACTGAGCAGGTTTAAAGGGAAAAGGTAAACCCTTTGCATCCTCACTTAATTTTCTGAATTTGTTTAAAAGTTATTGGAGGCCAGGTGCAGTGGCTCACACCTGAAATTCCAGCACTTTAGGAGGCCAAGGTGGATGCATTGCTTGAGCCCAGGAGTTCAAGACCAGCCTGGGAAACATAGCAAAACCCCGTCTCTGCTTTAAAAAACAAAAACAGTTATTGGGATAGGGTAGGGAAACAATAAGCAAGGTAGGCTGCCTCGCTGCAGGGTCAGATTAAGAACAATGATGCCCTAAATACAGACAAACCATGTTGCCCCCCTCGAAACCATCCCTATGAACTTTACAAAATTAATCAGAGAAGAAGGAGGGGGAGAAATGAAAATAACCAAGCTTGCAGCACATCCAGCATTAATCACGAGGTCAGCTTATTCTCTCATGCTTTCTCATAGTTGTTTGTTGCCTACTGCCTCAAAACCACGTAGACCTTGTCAAAAGATTATAGTTTCGGCCGGGCGCGGTGGCTCAAGCCTGTAATCCCAGCACTTTGGGAGGCCGAGACGGGCGGATCACGAGGTCAGGAGATCGAGACCATCCTGGCTAACACGGTGAAACCCCGTCTCTATTAAGAAATACAAAAAACTAGCCGGGCGAGGTGGCGGGCGCCTGTAGTTCCAGCTACTCGGGAGGCTGAGGCCGGAGAATGGCGTAAACCCGGGAGGCGGAGCTTGCAGTGAGCTGAGATCCGGCCACTGCACTCCAGCCTGGGTGACAGAGCGAGACTCCGTCTCAAAAAAAAAAAAAAAAAAAAAAAAAAGATTATAGTTTCCCTTAACTGCTCTGGAGATAACAACTTAAGCATTGTGAAACGTTAAGTTTTCTATCTGAGTTATTCTTTCAGGTCCTGCCTATCAGTGAAACTACTGTGTCAGCTGGTCTACAGGACCCCACAGGGTGCTGGCTCACCAAAGAATACATCCTGATGACTTCATCCACCTTACCCTGACCACTCAGTAACCTCAGTTTTCTAGCCCTTGCCCTCCAAGACTCCCTTAAAAATCCCAGCACAAGATTCCTTGGGGGAAAAGGAGTTTCCTCTGGAAATGGAGATCCCTCTGAGGATTTTCCCAATCTCCTTGCTTGGTCACTCTGTATTCATTAAATTCTTTCTCTACTGCAAAACCTACCTGCTGAGTGCATTAGTTTGTTACTGAGTAGTGGAAATATGAATCTGGTGGTTCTGTAACACCCTTGGCCCTTCCATTTCTTAAAATAAAGAGCTTAAGTGTTCCTTAAACAAATCAGCTGATGAGTTAAATGCTAGCCAGACCCAGTCAGCTTTCAGGAAGGCAAAACCCTCAGAGCATGAGACAGAAACAAATGCTATATCTGATACCACCTTCAAATCAAACTTTTAAACTTTAGTCACTCACCATGCCAAAGAGCACATTTGAAAAAATTTTAGATTAAATCTAAACGGCAAATAAAGACAATTTAAACCATGTTACTAACATCATATGACCAGTGAAAGACTTAAGGGCATGACAGCTGGGGGAAAGTTCTGTGGTGCCCTCTTCTCTTGGTGCCCTAAACACAAGCTTATTTTGCTTAATGGCTAGCCTGGGGATACTCCAGCAGGACACAGTGTGGGGAGCCACAGTGGCCCAGTGAGAGGTGTCAGAGCCTGTGCAGGGTGAGGATTGTGTTGATGCAGGAGGACAGCCTGGCATAGAATGCTGAAGCCTGACCAAGTGCAGAGGGTGTCTGAGCTGGGTGACAGCCTGGCCCACTGAAGTGGGTTGAGGAAAGCTTCTAAGCAAAGTTGTGCAACTCAGCAAAGATGTCAGTGTCCAACAGAGATGAGGAAGGTTGCCTTGGTCCGGGAGGTGTGGCCTGTGGCAGGGAATCAGAGCACGGGCAGGAAAGGAGGGCATCCACAAGGGGGCATCAGAGTGAGAGGTGTAGGCCTGGGAAAGGAATGAGAAGGATGTCTGGAAATGGGATGATGGTGGCATACCAGAGGATTGACAGAGTAAATACAAACATTAAGACTAATAGGAGCTCACTGCTGGAAAAGAAAGTTAAAAATATGTAAAAGTAGAAAACTCGAAGAAACTCTGTGTTGGATTGGAATGGAAGTACTGGTGTAAATTCATAGGTATCCATAGAAAGATAAGTAAGTAGGTAGGTAGGTAGGTAGATATGTATGTATACACATATAGTCCCTAACTGTCTACCTAGCGGACCTGAGAGCAGAGGCCCCAGAAGCCATGAACACATCTACCACTGAGATCTTGGTTTCTAAATACGATTCTCAAACATTAAGAGGAACTAGAGCTTCTTAGAGTGAGGGCTGATTTCAGGGCGTGGTCAGGGAAAAACTCAAGATGACTCTGGAATATTGTTTCATGCCACAAAGTAAGAAAGTGCTCAAAGAATGATGAAGAACCTCCAACTGGCCAAAATTGAGATAAATTGAGCATCAAAGTAAACAAAAATAGTAATATATTATACATCATTAAATAAAGCAGATAATTATGAGCTTTACTAAAATAAATGTGAATAAATTGAAAGTCTGATGTAGGATGAAATATTTACGTAGTTCCAGAGTATGTAAATATTTACATATTTCCAAATTAACAAACTATTTGTTAATTTCAATGTGAGAAGGAGTAACTTTGCAGAGGCAAAACCTGATAGGCCCCACCTTAATTAAATGAAGAGCCAGAAATGGTACATATCAGCATCATATGACTTCTGGTATAATGACCTGAGAAGGACACAGGTACATCTTTGTGGTATCCCTAACCTGAATTTAATCATGTGAAAACATCAAAGAAACCTACACTGAGGAACTTCTACAAGATAGCCTGTACTCTTCAATCATGTCATCAAAGTCAACGAAAGACTAAGAACAATTCTAGAGTTAAAGAAACTAAAGAGACATGGCAACTAAATGCAACATGAGATTCTGAAGTGAATCTTTTGGCCAAAAAGAATATCACTGATACAACTGATGAAATGTGAATGAGGTCTCAGAATTACATGGTAGAAATGTATCAGCATTAGTTACATGATGTTAACGGTTGTTTTGTGAAGTAGAAAAATGTCCTTGTTTGTAGGATACCCTAAACTGTGTGAGTGGTGTGGAGATGATGGTAAGGGCATCATGCTAGCAACTTACCCTCAAATGGTTAAGGAAAAAAAGCTCTTTGTGCTACTCTTAAAAACTTTACTGTACCTTGAGATTTTTTCAAGTTAAACAAATAGTGAAGGTAGGAGATAGAAAATAGAATTGCATTTTGATCACATCCCTTAAGTCATCTTTGTTCAACTCAATGGTTATAATGTTAACAATACTTCATCAGGGTATTTGGTAAACATCTGATTTAATACCCCAATAGATTAATAAAGCCCAGATCCATGGGTCTGGAAGATGGTGGAGAAGCTCTTACTCCTATTTATGTTCCGTCCACAACATTATTCACTCAAAGAATTCAGTCCAAGGAAAGCTTTGCTTCCCTCAAAGCAATGTTGTTGATATATTTTTATTAGACAAAGAACTTGTATTTTATTTTTTAATTGCATTTTCCATTTTATTTTTGATACTAAGAAGTTCAGAACTAAATATAATGCTCCATTGCCCCATCAAACTAATCCCAAGTTCCTTGTAATACTAACTTTCTTTGATCTAAAAAGTTTTAATATCAGGAATGGAAGTCTGGTTTTAATATTAAAAGTATATTTTACTAATAAATCACAACAAAGAAAAATATGCAATCATCTGAATAGAAGTTACAAACACATTTAACAAAACTCAATTTCTATTCTTGGTTTTTGATTTTCAATCTAAAAAAGAACAAAAAGACAATTCATTAACATAATTAAATGCCTATTTTAAATTGGCAGCCAATTTATTATTTAAGAATATGCCTAGAGGCTGTGCAATTAAAGCCATAAAGAATAAAGGAATCCCAATATCAGCCCATTATTATTATTATTTGCAGATGAAGAGGATCATCTACTCCAAAACACAAGAATCTATTATTCAAAACTATAGTAACAAGATAGCTTAGCAATAGTTTTTTCAGTTAAAAAATTAAATATATTCAAATGATATCTTTCCAATATTCCTGAAAATACATCAGAAAATATAAGAAAACAACTTTAAGTTTTGTAAGAAATGCATAGGGAATGCAGGAAGCAAACTAATACTCGACTAAGGAAAACCTTAAGCCAAGTTCAGCAGTGGTAGTCTTATTATACTCATATCAATATTATTGAGTACTATTGATATTGAATATTGATATTGAGTACTATTATAACTACCAACTTCTCCCCAGTTAATTTATTGCAATTCAGTGCAACTCTGAAAACACTGCTATAGGTATTTTTAAATATGGTCCACTGATTATAAACTTTTCTGGAAGAATAAACAGCTGATACTAGAAAGTAATACTTTCAAAAGTGAAAATGATGTGTTTTTTGACCTGCCTGATATTTACATATATTAAAATTTAGACCACTGAATATATTGTATAATAGGTCTAGTAACAGATATTAAACTAAATATTAAGCCCAGAAATAGACATAAATATAGAGAGATTTCTTTTACTAAAAGTTGATATTTTAAGTCAGAGAGGAAAATGCAAATTATTTTTTAAAAAACAACGTTGGTAAAATTCAAACACTTGAAAAACAAACCCAAATCTTCACTTAAGCCATGCAATAAAAGTCTACAAATGAACTAAAGACTATGAATTGTCTAGAAGGAAACATTCACTCTTCTTTCTCTCCTTTTTGGCTCTGTGTGAGCTCACACCTTCTGGATGACTCCAAAGCCACTGAATACTTTAAAGAAAAAGCGAACCTCTCAGAGACAATGGGAAGCCTTTATCAATTGGCACTTTAAAATGTAAAACACAGAAAATTTTAAAGGCCTGCAGGAAGTTAAAATACTATCACAGTCCTGAAATTCTTTCCTGCCCATTGCCCATGTGGCTGTGATGATGTCTGAAGGAGAAATAGGCCTGTGAAGTGACTGAGTCCACTTGCAGGTGCAAAGGTGGAGGGAACACTTCCTGCTACTCACATGGCTTCATTCTCTGTCTCTGCCTTCAAGGAATAGAACTGTACAGTCCATTTCTCTTTACAGACCAAACACATTCACCTAAATCTACTGTTAAAAATCTATTTACATAGTGAACAATTGTGAATCCTTCAAGCCAATTCTTCAAGATGGATCCCAGATGGCTAACTGGGTCTAAGTTTAAAATACAGCCAAGAAGCGATTTTCTGACCAGGTAGGAGTCACACAAATACTCTCAGTTCCCTGAAAACCTGCATCTTTTTATATTTGGGACTTCCAGCATTCACCTGAACCAACCAATCAGAGCTCAGCAGCCTCAGTCAATTAGTCAGGGTTCATCTGTATTGACCAACCAGAACTCACTTTTGTCAACCAATCAGAAACCATCTACACTCACCAATCACAACTAAACGTGTTTCAATCTTTTGTATACAGAAATGAACCTGATTAAAAACCTAGGTGGGGCCTGACACGATGACTCACGCCTGTAATCCCAGCACTTTGGTAGGCCAAGGCAGGTGAATCACTTGAGGTGAGGAGTTCGAGACCAGTCTGGCCAACATGGTGAAATCCCCGTCTCTACTAAAAATACAAAAACTAGCCAGGCGTGGTGGCAGGCACCTGTAATGCCAGCTACTCGCGAAACAGGTGAAGGTTGCAGTGAGCTGAGATCCTGCCACTGCACTCCAGCTTGAGCAACAGATCAAGACTCTGTCTCCAAAAAAACAAAACCTGGGCAGGAGGGAATCTTTGCTATAAAAACAGACTGGCTTGGCGTGGTAGCTCAGTCTTAAATCTCAAAACTTTGAGAGACCAAGATAGGGGACTGCTTGAGGCTGAAAGTTTGTGACCAGCCTGGGAAACATACAAGATCCCATTTCTATCTAAATAATATTTAAAAAAAAAAAAAATAGCAGGGCGTGATGGCATTTGCCTATAGTCCCAACTACTCAGGAGGTTGAGGTGGGAGGATCACTTGAGCCCGGAAATTAAAGGCTGCAATGAACTGTGATGGTATCACTGCACTCCAGCCTGGGTAACAGAGCAAGATTGTCTCAAAAACAAAACAAAACAGAAAACTGAGCCTTCCCTTTGTTCTCTGGAATCTGCCTTCATTTTGTACCCTGGCTTTCCTCTCCTCAGTTTGCAAACTGTTCACCAGAATAAAGTCTCTTTCCTCCAAATTCCTATTCAGAAAACTTTTGTTCACATTCTTGGCATCAAAAGTGAGATTTCAAGTCCTGTCCTGAACCAAACCATCGGTGGTATGTGCCTGCAAGAGCCCCTTGAACTCAGTTGTCTTCTCAGTGTTGCCAGAGGGGAGAGAAGGGTTGGGTAAGTCCTCTCAAATTCAGACCTCCCACGCTTTGGTTGAAGTCTTGGAGACTGTTCTTTCCCTGTAGGCCCCTCCATCTGGACTCCAGAGAGGACTTATTACCTGTGGCCCCAGTTCGGAGGAGGGGGACAGTTTCCTAGCCTTAGTAATTCCCTCCATCCAGACCCCAGAGGGGACATTCCCTTTGGCCCCAGGTTTAGTGGGGGATCTTTCCAATTTCAACCAGTTTCTTCCATCCAGACCCCTAACAGGACATTCCCTGTTGGCTCCAGGTTTGCTGGGGGCTTTTCAAGTTGCCTGGCTCTGACCATCCAACTCTAGAGGAGACTTTCCCAACTGGCCCTGGGTTTTGTTAGGATTTGGCCTGTCTGTAAGGTTTTGTGGGGATGCTGGCACTATGGGTACTGGAAGGGATGACTTCATCACGTCGGTGCAATGGGTAGCCCGTGTTGTAAGTTTTTCCCGGCTGATCAGCCACTTCTTGGGACTCCAGCTGGTTTTATAAGCAAAAATTATGGTACAATGAGTTGTAATTGGCTAGGTCTCTGAACAAAAATTACCCACGATAAGCTCTAATTTTGTTGGCCAAAATAGGACTCTTTTGAAATTCTGAAACGTGCCTATCTGTGCACACAAAGAAAAAGCGAACCTCTCAGAGAGAATGGGAAGCCTTTATCAATTGGCACTTTAAAAGTTGTAAACAGAATCAAGAGGCTACCATTGCCTTTCTTACAGAAAATAATTTCAAATTGAGTGAGTGCCTTAATTAAATGTAAAGTGAGATTAGCACTTCCGAGACTGAAACTAAAGCTGCAAAAAATCCTCTGGAAAAACTTTATTCCACTGGGCCCCCTTTCCTGTTGGTCTGCCTGTCTTCTGCACCTTTTCTTTTTTTTTTTTTAAACACCTCTGCTTTATCTTTCATTCCTTCCTTCCTCTTTTACTTGTTCACCTGGTTATTTGGAAAAGTTTCTAAATTTTCTCTTGGACTCATTACGTGTTTTCATTGCATGTTTTCTTGTCAAATCTTGTCATGTGTTCCTGTGATTTTGTGTTGCTTAAGCATTCATTTTTTGTATGCCTGTAACACAACCAGACAACTTCTTGGAGAAGCTTGAGTTTTCTCTTTGCTTGAGATGTACATTTCCTACCCTATTTTCTCTAAATTTTGATAAGGGCTTCAGCTATGTGGAACAGATAAATTTCAACCTGTTCCACTTACAGAGATGCAATTTGAATCCAACTGTCCGTTTAAACTAATGAGTTTTACCTCATTCATGGCTAGAGTTTTAAAATTAAAGCTATACAGTCTTTGTGTTTGCCTGTATTTTTGTGCATATGTTTGTATGTGTCTGTTTGTATGTTGTCTACAGTACCAAATTGCCTTATAACTAAATGAGTACTCATAAATTAAGCAAATAAGGCCAAATATTTTCCAAGTTCATGTGACTTAGTAATCTTCTGATGAATGGGGCTAATCTAAAATGGTTGGTTTGATGGACATGGCTGTGTTTTCTGAGTTATCAACAAAATAGGCATGTATTTAACTTTGAGATTCTTACTTTTATGACACTTGGATGGCAGGCAGTAATGTAAAATTGGTTGATAGAAAATTTAGCTTGAGATGATGGCTAGATTTGTCTGATATCTCGTGATATTTTCCAGGCATAATTATTAAGAATGAATGGTTAGGGTAGATGTGCATCGGATAAAAGTTTGTAAATGAACTTTTGATAATGGTTATGTTTTATAATATGTTTCCTTGGGAAGGTTTCTCAAATCTGTTTGGTAACTATACCCTTAGAGTTTTGCTAAGCCAAATTAAATGACGGATGTTCATTGAATGTCTGGATCATTTCCAGATAAAATACCATGCTGAGACTCTGGCTGCTGAATCTGAGTTGAGGCTCAGATGCTTTTGGCTTCTTATTTCAGAGGAATAAAATTATTTGGTTTAAAGAGTTGCTCTGTTAGAAAACCCATGATCTGGACATGGTAAAATGTGTATTCATGGATTACTGGTATGTGATTGATAGTTAAAAGTTGCTTACTTCCTAGGTTTTCACTGAAATTAGAGTTGCTAAGAGTTAACATTGTAATTAATGTGTGTGATTAAACTACTAATGATGAGAAAGACAATTCTGTCTCCAATTGTATGAGGAGAATACAATGTATTTTTGGTGAGGAAGTTTAAAGGAAAAAAATAACTTTATATAGGAAAGAATTTTGTTTGGTAAATTTTTGTCTTAGAGTAAAATGAGTAGTTATTTAAGAAAGAAGAAGTATAGAACAAAGCAGAAATTTCAAGCATTTCATAAATAGTCTAAGTAAGTCTTAAGGTTTAGGAAAACACAGTTTATAAAAGGAATTTTCTCTGTGATCAGATTGCCTATGATTGGAAGCAAATCTTTTATGGGTTTTTCTAGGGATTGAACTTTGATGTTAAAAACACACTGACACAGAACTTAAAAACTTGGTCCCCTGTGTTAGAACAAGGCTTTCTGAAAATATTAATTTGCTCTCAGTAAAATTGCAAGAAGGTTTGATTTTAATTATGAAATCTGTTTAACAGCCATCCTCTAAACTACAAATAGTTTCTATTCCTGTCACATTTCTTCCTGATAACTGTCTAGTTTCTCTAATTTCAGGTTCTTCCTTCTTTTGACCCTGAAAAATGTATATCTCTTTGTTTGGCTGTTGTCATGACTCTCCAACCTTTTCATCAGTTCCTGTAACTTCTTCTGGTTCCAATCCTGCTGTTATGGACTGATGCTAAAGAGTTTATTTTGAAGGTCTAGAATAGCAGTGTTTTACCCTTGTACAACTTATTTTGGCTTGGCTTTTCTTGATATGCCTGAATTATTTCATGTAACCGGGATATCCCATGCTGTTTCTAAGAGCAACGCATTCCTCTGCTCAAAGTACTAGTTTTCTTGTTTACATTCCTCTATAATATAGTATACTCTCATAGTCCTGGAAACATTCTTCTTGTGCCCGATTAAATTTAAGTGACCTTTTTTAAAGTCAGGTTTAACACCCAAGTTATCTAAATAGGTTTTCTGTAAGGAGAAGCAATCATGTTACAGCAGGTTTTTTTCTTTGCCTTTTAGGTAACTGACCAAGGAAACAAAAATTGTGGGTTTTACCGAAATAAGTTCCAATGCTTCATGTTGTCCTTACTAGATTTTTGATTACTTAGGAAAATTGAGCTTTAAAATGATTAAGGTTTTTACATCCATGGAACTTTCTCTGTTGCTTTTGAAGTCTATTGATTATCACTCCAGTTAGATGAATAAATATTATCTCATCATGACCTATGATTCTGTTTCATCAAGTACCTTGAAACTTTTGATATCTTTGGTGGGTTTCCTCAGCATCAAAATCCTAAATTAAGTCTTTTTGATCTTGTAGACATAGTAAATGATTAGGCTTGTAAATCATAGAGAAACATTGTCAAAAAAAGAAATGTTCAACTTTCTTTAACTTATAGTTGTGTAAATGTGTTATTAAAATATGTTCCAAAACTGTATGAGATTCCTAAAATTCTGGTTTGTCATGGTATGTGTTATCATTCACGATTATGATTATTATGCTAAATGGTAGTATGCCACAGAAATACCCAGATTCCTTTGTCAATTGTAAACTCCCATCAGATCTTTGACCATGGCTGTTTGGGGATTTTGTCATTCACAGTTAATGTTTTAAATTCTTTGGAGCTCGGCACAGTGGCTCACACCTGTAATCCCAACACAAGCTGAGGCTGGAGGATCACTTGAGCCCAGGTGTTTGAGACCAGCCTGGGCAACAAAGTGAGACCCTGTCTCTACAAAAAATACAAAAAATTAACTGGGCACGTTGGTGCAGGCCTGTTGTCCCAGCTACTTGGGAGGTTGGGCTGGGAGGATTGCGTGAGCCCTGGGAGGTCAAAGCTGCAGTGAGCCATGATCTCGCCACTGCACTGCAACCTGGGTAACAGAGGGAGACCCTGTCTCAAAACTAAAAAAAAAAAAAACAAAAACAAATAATAAAAATAAATTATTCTTTGGTAGCATTTTCAGTTGGCTTTAGTTCAGAATTGCTTTTCGTGAAACTGTTAATCAAGATCAAGCAAAACAAATTACCTGAAATTAAATAACTGATAAGGATAATTTTTAATGACTTTTACTTAAAACATTGTTGGTTCTTTACTTATATGTTTTGTTTTTCATATTCAAGGAAATTTTCTTTCATCAGCTATCTATAGTTTTCATTAATTTGGTAAAATATTCTTTTTTGAACAAAAGAGGAAGCATTTGCTTTTACTCTCTACTTGATTCTTTCAAAACTCAGAAACTGTGAGTATTCTGGTTTCATTTACCTGAGTTTAATAAAATTTTCTCCCTCTTTATAAATAGTATACAATTGGAAACATTAGTTTTATTACCAAAGTTTTAACTGAAATGCCATATTTAAGAATGTACATAAATGCTTGGCTTCAAGAGTTACCAGCCTTACAGTGAATGAGTAAATGTTCCTGGCAGGCCCAAGAACTCTAAGATTGTAAGTAAAATCTAAATCCTAGCTTGGTTTGACTTCCTAGCCTCAAGAGGTTCTAAAATCTGAGGTTTTCTGTATGATTAATGTGGAGAGAAAATGTTATGCTTCTAAGTAAAACTAAAGTATACCTGTTATTAGCCCTGTGTATTGTTTTCAAGTTCTTGCTGTCTGCCTGTAGAATACAGTAGATATTTTACCCTAATTTCCTCCAATATTTGGCTAAAACTAAATCCCAATAAAGTCCCCTGGCACTCTTCCTCCAATCAAGGAATGCTCTGGGACATTCAGGGGATTTCTCCTTCTTAAAATTAACTGGCTAGAGGAATTATATATCAGAATTGGGGACAAACTAGTTAGAGCACTGGCCAACACTGGGGCTGCTCCATCTATCCTTAGCCTTGGCATGCTCTCAATGTCCCCTTTCTGTAGTTCTGAACTCATTCAGATGGCTGGGCTGAGCCTATCATGGTCCCTAAATCTTTGCCTATCCCCTTCCAACTAAGACCCTTTACTGGCAGTCATTGTTTTTCAATTGTCCCATTGGCCTCTCTATACCTCCTAGGAAGAGGCTTAGAAACCTACTAGACCCGTATTTCTTTCTCTCAAAGAGAGGAAATAATGTTTGAGCCATCCTCACCAGGAGACTTTGCCACAGAAAAAGCTTTTACTCCAATTACCATCTGTGTAGTTAACCTCACAATGCTATCCATCCTGCTCTCCAGGAGCTGCCTGAGAGTCTTAGGCCACAATCCAATACTGATGTTGGTCACACACATTCAGCACCTCTGATCAAGATTCAGGTAAACCATAATAAGCCCCTCCCCAGTGTTAAGCTATACACCCTGAATCTGAGGCCCAGGCTCGTATATAGACCATAATGGACAACCTTATATGAAAGAAACTTGTCCTTTGCACCAGGCTTTACAATACTCCTATTGTCTCCATCTGTAAACCCAACAGTAGAGGACAGCAATCTTTCCAGTATCTTAGGGCTATAACATAGTCATTCCTCAACACCCAGTAATTCCTGACTAAGCCAATACTTTTCAGCTATTGACCTTTGTAGTGCCTTCTTCAGTATACTGGTACATCCTGATAGCCAGTACCTTTCCCACGGGTTTCCAAGTCTGTCAGTTTGATCATCCACTCTGTTATTACCTAAGACTAGCACTTGGTTTGACCACATTCTCTCCTCTCTCTCGCCTGTAAATGGGTCTTTGAATTTTCATAACCTCTCAGGAAATTGTGTTCCCACAAAGGCTATGTTTTTGCCTCCAGTTACCATAGTCAAGAATTTTCCTATCCCTGTCTCAGGACATGAACAAATGCAGGCATTTGCTTTCTGGATCAAATCATTGCTCCCAACACAATTATTAAAACCCCTAGAAGCATCATTGTTGCATCCCAAGTGTAAAAGAGCTCTATCAGTAATTGATGACTACCCTGATGACAAGCCCTCAGATTAGAAAAATGACAGTGTGGACACTCTCAAGGATGTATTTTACCTGGGAAGGCTAACCCTAATAAAGGAGCTAGATTAGGAAGGTTTTTGGGATCCTGGTTTGGACTAGGTTCTGCTTGGAATGAATATATGAAGAGAAACTTTTCTTGCACTGTTTACAGAATTGCCCACTCCAGTGCCTGAGCAATAAGGGCATAACAGATCCCGAGACTCCCTTGCTCGTGTGGTCCTAGACAATCACATTACTTTAGACTATCTTCTCACTGCACAAGATGGTGTTTGGGCTGTCACTAACACTTTCATCTGTACCTGGGCAAATACTTCCAGTCAGGCTGAATTCGAAACATCCAAGATCCTCAAATCTTTGAAAAGCACATCTTCATAAAGCCTACTGGCTGGAATGACTGGGTGAAATTTCCAATTTCTAGATCTTTCTAGCCAGCTTCCCTCAGGATAGGATCTATTTACTGTGCTCTATTTACAAGTCTTAATGATCTTCCACATATTTGGGGTATACATTTGACTCCCCTTTAAAATTGTTCTAGCCTGTTTTAACAACTGTCTGCAAAAGACCCCCATCAGGATCATGCTGACCCAGCATCCTTCAGTTGCATAAAGGAACTGGATGAGAACCTGAGCATGAACCTTTGCTATAAAACCAGAGCCTTCCTTTTGATCTCTGAAACATTTCAATTTAATGTGGACAAAATCCTACCCCATCCTCCTCGCTGTCAACACTTCCAATCTCAGTAATAAACACTCTTTAGTTGCTAAAGCCAAAAATCTAGGTCCTATCTTTGTTTCTTCTCTTCCTGCATAGTTCACAATCTCCCTGCCTTGTCTGGCCTGCTCTTCCTCCAGAACTCATCTGAATCTGGCTGCTTCTCACCATATCCCCTGCCTACATCATAGTCTGCGTGGCCAACATCTCTCACTTGAACCTCTGAAACAGCCTCTGTCCTGGTCTCCATGCATCTACTCTTGTTTTCCTAAAGTCCTTTCTCTAGAAGGTGGCGAAAATGATCTTTATAAATCATTGATCAGGAAAGTCACTCGTCTCAAAAGTATCCAATGGATTTGATTATAGACAGAACTGGATGCAAACCAAGCTTTTGCCATGACCTGGAAGCACTACATTTACCACTTAACCTCAACCACTTACACAGTTTATCTCTCTTTATTCACAAGATTCCAACCACGCTGCCCTTCGTTCTCCCTCTTAGGAATACTGAGCTCACTCCCATCCCAGATTACTTTTCTTGGTTATTTTTTATGCTTGGAATACTCTTTCCCAGAGTATGTAAATTCACAGACCCTAGATTAAGAATCCCTGCTTTCTGATACTCATTCAGACAGTAAAGAAATACATTTAAGCACTTTTACAGGTGCTGGGATAGAACAGTGAGAGCTGGGTTCAAGTGAGAACAAATTTTGCCCAGTAGATGACATTTGTGTTGAGACTTCAGTGACGTGAAAGAGGCACATTATTGTTCATCCTTGGAATACTCACTGACCTCCAGCAAAAACGGCCCTCCTGAACATGCTCTATCGTGTTACCCTATTTCATGTTCTTTTTAGTATATCAGTGCGTGGAATTATCCTGTTTAAATATAGCTATTTGTTTCCCCCTATCAAAACGTGAAGCTCTTTTAGGCACTGAAGTCCTGACGATGTTGCTCACTGCTCTATCCCAGCACCTACAAAAGTGCTTAAATATGTTTATTTACTGTCTGAATGAATACTAGATAGCAGGGATTCTTAATCTAGGGTCTATGAATTTACATAGAGAAAAATTACATTTTTATTTCCTTAACATTTGACTAAAATTTAACATTTCCTTCCATTATGAATGTAGGCAATACATCACAACAGTGGTCATACTGAGGACTTAAATATCAATAAAAATCACAGGTATTTTCCTATGACAATACAATTGTGAACCGTGAAAGAACAAATCCTTCAAGTTGGATGCTGATTGGCTAAATGGGCTTAAAATCAAAATAGAGCCCAGCAGTCATTTGCTGGCTAGAGGTCACACATGCACTTTGAGTTTTCATAAGACCCACACACCTTCTAAGTTAATAGCTTAGTTCATAGCTGCTTGTTCCTGTTTATATGCCTGAACCAACAAATAGACTGTGGCCTGAGTTGACAAATCAGAATTCAGCAAGTGTCAACCTCTCAGAACCAAGCAAATCTGAATCATGCATGTGCCTAAGTGGACCTGAGTGGGAACCTGGGAGGCAACTTTCTCTATAAACAATAAACTCTCTTTTTGTTCTTTAGACTGCACCTTAAATCTGTCTCTCCCTAGTTCACAAACTGTTCACTGGGATAGCCTCTTTCCTCTAAATTTCTTTTCAGAGAACTTTTATTCAGACAATGATTACTAATATCTCAAAATACTTTGTTTCGTTCAATATTATTTTAAAACTAAAGCACTAATAATAATCATGTTATCATAAACATGCTTTTTAGTATCTTGATAACTATTTCAACATAATTAGTCTCCTTTAGAATCCTCCACATTATATTCTGAGTTGTGGTTTATTACACAAAAGAGATTGAGAAGCCCTGCTGTAAAGGAACTACCACAAGCAAAATGCATGCCCCTTATTCATCTATTGTCCCTGGGATCCACTGAAATAAATTTAAAGAAACAAAAATAGAACATTACAAAACCTAGAGAACTACCTCATACCCAAATCAACAAGGACTATTAGCTATAATAAATTCAGAATACTGAGGGCCAAAATAAAGGGTGACATTGGAAATCAGCTCACAGCTGTCTACTAAACTCACGATCTCGGTACATTCAGAGGGAAGACAGAGGTGGAAACAGCAGTTCCAGGACTGTGAAGCGACTTCCTCCTGGGTAAGGCTGGGTAGGAGGCAGGGCATCTGGGAATCAATGGACCTTTGCAATCCTGGTGCGCCAGGCACATTGGCAATGGCTTCTAGGCTACAGGAGAAACGCAAGGCCATGATTCTGCCTTTTCTTATTTTCTTCCAACCTCTAAAATTACAAGGCAAAGTTGTAAGGTAACCAGCTTTGCAGCAATGTGTCAGTTTGAGAATGACAGGTAAAATACTGCTGATTCCACAAACAAAATGTCTGTGTGCTGCTGAATGACTGACAGCCCTGAGGATACAGGTTGTTGAAGAAACAACCATCAGCACAGCAACACAAACAGCAAGGCCCAGAATACCTCCTGCACTATGGCACTATTCATACTGGTGTTCCCAGAGCCCCTCTGTCATTTAGCCTAATATCTAAAATGAGAATTTAAAACCTCCACTGCCAGCCTGATGGAAAGATGCCAAGGGCAACCAGATAAACAGAAAGGAGAATGGAGGAAATTCTACCCACATCATCTTTGGGGAATTACAGGCTTACGTAGAATTAGCCTGAACCAAAGAAAAATAATTAGAAATATTGAATGTGTTTGATATTTTGGAAGGAGAAAAAAAGCAGAAAAAGAATATAGCATGTAAATGGAAAAAATGAACACATTTTCAAAGAAGAGTTAGAGAGCATAAGCACAATCAAAATTTAGAATATTCTACAAATCTAAATTACTAGAGGCCGGCAAGGAGGCAGGAGGAGGAGAAGGACCAAAAAGATAAGGAGGATTTTTTCAAGGGAATAGAAAATAAGATGCTAGAAAATGAAGTATATTTGTAATGACAATAAATGCAGTTGGACTGAAGTCATCTATACAAAGGAGACGGCTCTCAAAGTGGGTGAAATAATTGAACCCAGCTATATACCTTCTGTAAGAAAAACGTTAAATAAAATGACTCAGGAAGGTGGAATTTAAAGGCAATGCAAAAGTATTCCAGGGAATCTAAAATAAGCACACACCCACACCCACAATTTAAGGTTGTCATATCAATATCAGAAAGTAAATTAAAAGTAAAAATTATGAAATGGGAAGGATTCATAAATTTATAAAGTCAAAACTAAATTTCAAATTAAGATATACTTATCAAAATCTTTTTGAAATTGTAACATCAGAATACAGTAGTCAATAGTAACTGCCAAAGCAGATATAAAAAGAAAAATGGATAGAAATAATAATGGAAAACTTTGGTATAACTTTCAAATTTAATAGGTCAAATATATAAAAAACAAATAAGATTTATGGATTCTGAATAAAGTAAAGTGATTGTTCTCATAGCTGTGCCACACTCTGTGCCTTGGAAATAGAGGATAAACCTTTGCTAATGTCTATGGGATATTTTCTAGTGCTGTTATATGCTTATTTGTAAGGACAATCTCAGATATTTCTACATTAAAATATTCAGATAAGCTTTTGTATTTTTAAATTACTGGTTATATTCCATTCACTTAAACAAAATGTATTAACTAAGGCTGCATTGACAAACATGCTTAATTCCATATCCAGATTTTTGCCATTTCTAAATCAACAATCTTGAGTTATGCTTGCATCTTGGTAAATTTTTGTGAGTACACTATTATGGAAATTTTTAGTACTTGCAATACTGGATCAATTTAATACTGACTAAATTTCATTTTTGAGTGACACTATCAATTTTCCTCCTTTAGCTGGGTGTAGTGTTGCATGCCTATAGTCCCAGCTACCAGGGAGGCTGAGGCACGAGGATTACTTGAACCCATGGGATTGAAGCTACAGTAAATTATGATTGTGCCACTGTACTCCAGCCTGGGCAACACAGTGAGATCCTATTTTTTAAAAAAAAAATTTCTTCAAACATCATTTGGATCATTTCTTCCAATAAATTTGTTAACTGGCTATTTTTGTTTAAGGTGAAAAATTTATTTATTAATATTAATATAATATTTATCAATAAATTTTCCAGGATACTTACTGAATTCATTATTGTTTATATAGTTTTCCAGTCAACCCACTTGGATTTTCTAAGTAGATAACCATATCAGCTGCTCATAATGATAATTTTACCTTCTTTACCAATATGTGTTTTCCTCATTTCCTTGTCTCTCAGCCCCTCTCTCTTAACTGAGAACCTCATTGCTTATTGCACAGATGAGATGCCAACCTACATACTAACTCATCACATACACAACACTGCGTTCTCTCTGCCACTGTGGATAAGCTCTAGGTTTCTGCCCAAGGCCAACCCAAGTTGTGGTGCTTGAATTACATCCTTTCCGGATGAGTCAAGTACTTTTTAATTCTGTCATTGTGCCTTATCTCCTATATTGTGGAACCTCATTACTGAATTATACCATCACCTTATATGCTATTGCATCTATCTTCTCGGAAACAAACAAAAAACAAACAAAACGCTCCTTGGTTCTCCATCCCTCTACAGCTACCACACCTCTTCTCTGATTTCATTTATAGGAATGCCTATCCTGACTGTCTCAGTTTCCTCAGCCCATATTCTCTCTCTCTTGATCTCTCTTTTCATGCTATAAAATAAAACACAGAGACACAGAAAATTGCACAAATATTTGGCTCAATGAATTATTATAGGATAAGTGTTTGTAATCACTAGCCTGGACATGAAAAATAGAATATTGCCAGGATTCCTGAAGTTCTTCAAATGCTCCCTCCCTAAAAGTAACAACTTCTTTGACATTTATAATAATCTATTTGTCTGTAGTTCTTTATAGGCTTATCACTCACATGTATACTTTTAAAGTGTTTCATTTTGCCAATATTTAAATATTTGTTTTGTCATTTAAGTTCTTTCTAATCTAGAGCATCCATTTCTACCCCCATTTTTGTTTTTTTCAGATGGAGTCTTGCTTTGTCGCCTAGGCTAAAGTGCAGTGATCTCAGCTCACTGCAACCTCTGCCTCCCAAGTGCAAGAGATTCTCCTGCCTCAGCCTCCCGAATAGCTGAGATTACAGGTGCCTGCCACTGCACCTGGCTAATTTTTGTATTTTTAGTAGAGACGGGGTTTCACCATCTTGGCCAGGCTGGTCTTGAACTCCTGACCTCATGATCCACCCGCCTCGGCTTCCCTATTTTTCTTTATATGTAATTTATTTATTAAAGAACCTGAGCCTTTTGACCTATAAAATCTCCTACAGTTTAGATTTGCTAATGATACACTCGGATTTTGTCGAACATATTCTCTATTTTCTGTACTTCTTCCAAAATGGTAGCTGTATCCAAGGTTTGATGAGATTCAGCTTGATTTTCTTAGCAAGACATTAGTGGTGGTGTGTTCTTTCATCAGAAGGTGTACAATGTCTTCATGCCTGTCTTTTTGTGATACTAATGATCATTGAAATTCAACACCTGGATCTCTTAATTTATTGAGGGTTGCAAAATAAGGATATTCTACATCTATCAATTCTTATTTATGCATTAGCCAAAATTATTCTACAAAGAGACATTTCTCCTACCATTTATTTACCACTGATAGAGTTGACATAAGCAAAGCACAGTATCATACCTTGAACACACCTTAATGGACTGTTTGTCTCCATCATTCATTTGAAAATCATTTTAGTCAGGGTTACCTTTAAAGTTCCTCTTGCCTAACCCATTTGTAAATTCTTAGACCTTATATAATTTAATGTTTTGATATTATAGCACTTGCCAAAGGTCCTTGCTCCCAATCTTTTTCACTTCGAGTCTCCATTTTACAACTGTTCTTCCTACTTCGTTGAAGGCCCTTCCCAGTCTTTTTTGCAAACTTCTCTTTTTCATCCTCATCTTTTGATGTTAAAGAGTCCCAGCCTCCCAAATTTATATCTCCAGCCTTAGCATCCCACAGAGTCCCACAGCCATTTCCATCAGGATGTCTAATATTCTCAGGCTTAACATGGTCTCCTCTTCTCTAAACCTGCCCCTTATTCCTCCCCATCTGAGGAGTCATCCTTAATTCCTCTCTCTCCTGAATTCCCAGTTTCAAAAATTGTCCTTAATCTGATCACTTCTCACCTTCAGAGACGTGTGTGTTGTCTTTCTTTAGCCCAGTCCTGAATTTCTGCTTTAGCAACTATAAGGTAGAAAATTAGGCCAGTCACATTAATGGCTGCCATCAGGATGAAGGTTTTAAACCAGGCGGATTCTGGATCCTAAGGAATTAAAATTCAAAGTAATTGTAAATTATTGCTCTTGTTTTTTTGTTTTGTAACATTTAAAATGTAATGTTAAAAATAACGTAGACTCAATCACTTAACAAATATGGAAAAACACACTTATACATAGCCAAAAAAGTAATCATTTTACTCTATAAAAATAATCAGTTTTATCTTTCTACCGTATACATGTTGTTTAAAATTCTATTTTCATCAGATATTAAGTTTACTAGTTTCTTATAGTTCAAAATTAACTGATTTTTTTCAATCTGATCTATTATTTCAAAGTTTTCTGCATCTTTTCAAGGTATCTTATGTAACCGACATATTATTGTATCATATAAGCCTATATAAATAAAGAATGTCTTCGTATTTTAATTGGCAAATTTAACATACTTTCATCTATCGTCACTATTATTTTGTTAAGATTTATTGCTCCCATATTATTTCGTATTTTCTATTGCAATGCTTTATTTTTTTTAAGTTTTGGATTCATTTTGAAGAGAATGAGTTTTATTCTACTGGTTTATAAAAGTTATCTGTATTACTCTTTAAACATTATTCTTCCGATGCATGCTCAAGTTGAAATAGCTATCTTGATAGGTAGATCAAAAGATATAGCTAGAGAGATTTAAGAATACATAGCTAAATGTATCTATTTATAGTAGATACATATTGAACTATATAAATTGAAAGAGATGCATACATTTTATCAACATTTATCTTTTTCATAATAGGGCTAATATTTGGCAGGCTCTCATTTCATTTTGGTCCTATCTTCCGTCTCCATACCCATCCCTATGCAAACAAACAGTTTGTATTTTGGCATTTTTTTTTCTTTTCTTTCTTCTTCTTCTTCTTCTTCTTTTTTTTTTTTTGAAACAGGGTCTCACTCTGTATTGTAGCCTAGAGCTCAATGGCACAATCATGGTTCACTGCAGCCTCGAACTCCCAGACTCAGGTCATCTTCGCACCTCAGCCTCCTAGCTGGGACTACAGGCACGTGCCACCATGTGCAGTTAATGTTTTATTTTTGTTTTTTTTTTGTAGAGATGAGGTTTTGCCATGTTGTCCAGGATGGTCTTGAACTCCTGGGCTCAAGCAATCCGCCCAACCTCGTCCTCCCAAAGTGTTGGGATTACAGGCATGACCCACTGCACCTGGCCCTGTTTTGGCATTTCTTAAAAACTTTTTATTATTGATTATTATGGATAGTCTTTCTTTTTTTTTTTCTTTTCTTTTATCCTTAATTTTAAGATAACGAAAATATAATCAAGATAATTGATACTATTATTTTCCACTCATTTTCTGATTACATCTCCTGTTTTTTTTTTTTTTTAAATTCTCTAAATAGTTTATTTATTTCCCCTAAAGTGTGAGGCATTGTATGGTCTTGTATCCTTAAAAATAGTTTTCTTATGCCATTGTCCTCTTGCATCCTGTGTTGCTGCCAATTTTTGACTGTGCCTCAATGGGACTATTTTTATTTATTTAAATTTAAATTTAATTTAATTTAATTTAATTTAATTTAATTTAATTTAATTTATTTGAGACAGAGTCTCACTCTGTAGCCCAGGCTGGAGTGCAGTGGCTCAATCTCAGCTCACTGCAACCTCTGCCTCCCAGGTTCAAGCAATTCTCCTGCCTCAGCCTCCCAGGTAGCTGGGATTACAGGCATGTGCCACCAGATCTGGCTAATTTTTTGTATTTTTAGTAGAGATGGGGTTTCACCATGTTGTCCAGGCTGGTCTCAAACTCCTGACCTTAGATGATCCACCCGCCTCAGCCTCCCGAAGTGCTGGGATTACAGGTGTGAGCCACCGCACCTGGCCTGTTCTCATCATTTTTGAAGAACTTTGGGACTATTTTAAACAATGCTGCTATGAGAGGATTGTGAGAAAAATAGGATGTTTGATTAAATTTGAATTTCAGATAAATAATGAGTAACTTGGTAGTACAAGTATGTCCCATGAGTTTTGGTAATGAAGCAAAGTCCTGTATTATTTCTTGTTCATCTGAAAGTCAGATCTAACTGGGCAGTCTTCATCTTCTTGGGTTTTTTCTTTTTTTTTCAAAATCTGGCAACCTCATAGTATAAACTTTTTTTTTTTTTTGTATATGTTCCTCAATGTGTATAGATTCATTTATCTTGGAGTGAAATTACTGAATCATAAAGATTGCATAACCTAAGCTTTACTAGGTAATATCTGTGCTCAGAAGTGTTGTACTAATTTACAATTCCAGCATTTGTTATTAATTTTGCTTTTCAGCACATCATTACTTACCCTTGGTATTATAGACCACCAATCTCGTGGGCGTGTAGTGTGAGCAAGTTGTGGTTTTTAATTTGTCTTTTACTATATGTATTAGCTATTTGGATTTCACCTTGTAAAGTGCCTACATCTTTTTTTTTTCTCATTTTCTTATTGATTTGTAGTAACTATGTATTTTTATTAAAAGCCCTTGGTTAGTTGTATGCGTTGCAAATATCTTTTCAAACTTGATGGTTACTTATTCTATTGTTGGTATATTTTGAGGAACAGAAGTTCTTAATTTTAATACAGTCAAATTTATTGTCTTGTTCTTTATGTTAGTACTTTTAGTGCCCTTTTTAAGAAATAATTCTGTCTATGAGATCATGAAAATATTCCTCTGAATTATATTCTAGAAACTTTATATTTTGCCTTCAATTTTGAGATGTGCAATCCACCTCTACTTCATATTTTTGTATGTTGAGATAAGTTAAATTTTATTTTTCTTCATAATGATATTCTTTTAGCCCAGTACCATTTTATAAGCCCTTTCTTTATGACAAAGGTGACACTGTTCTGTCATAAATTAAATGTCCATATATGTGGGATCTTTCTACACTCTTTCTTCAGTTCTATTGGTCTACTCGTGCCAATACCATAAGGTATTTATTTTCATAGCTTTGTAATGTATCTTAATATTAGGTAGAACAAATATTCCAGTTTGTCTTCTTCAAGATTCTCTTAGTTATTCTTGGCCCTTTGTGAACACATGTCAATTATGTAAAAGTCTTTTCAGTTTCCACAAAGTAACTTAGGGTTTTGATTGGGATTTCATTGAATCTACAGCTCATTCAGGGGAATGAGAAGATATTTTATAATTTTGAGTCTTTTAGTATATAAAAATGGCATCTCCCTCCATTTGCTGAGTTTTTAAAAAATTTCTTTCAAGTCTCTCTCTTATGGTTTTCTTTGTGGAGATCATATAAGTAATTCATTAAATTTATTCTTAGATATACGATTTTTATTATGGTGTTGAAAATAGTATCCTTTTTAAAATTTTTATTTTCACACTCTTTATTCAGGTATTTAGAAAACAATGTATATTTATAGATTTACTCTATAAATTCCAAAACCTACTTATTAATTCTAATAACTTATAAGTAGTGTTAGTCTTCTGATTTTTTTTGAATGCCACCTATAAAAATGTTAATGATATCTCTTCTTTTTTTCATATTTCTGTGTCTTATTTCATTCATTAGGACATAGTAAAAAGTTTAGTATTAATAAATAGTGACAGCAGGCATTTTTTTCATACTCCAATCTGAGAGAGAAATGTTCCATGTTGTGTGTGTGTGTATGTGTATATATGTGTGTGTATATATATATGTGTGTTTGTGTGTATACATATTTATACACACAAAATTCCCACAGCAAATATACATATATATGTATGTATATATACATACACATAGAAATAGGTGTATACATATTTCTCAGTGAATTGAATCATATATCTTTATGAAGTGATTGTCGTCATTTCTAGTAATACTTTTTGCCTTAAGGTGTCCTCTGAGATCAACATAGCCTCAGCAGCTTTTTAGCTAAAAATTGCGTAGAATGTTTTCTCTGTTAATTTCAACTTTTCTGTTGCTTTATATTTTATTATATATTTGTATGAAAGCAGCACAGAGTTAAGCTTCATTTCTTAATCCAATATGGCCGCCTTTTGCTTTTAGGTAGAGCTTTTAGCTTATTTAAAGTAGCTGCTGGCACGTCTAGTTTACCAAATTATTTTGATTGTTTTATATTTGCACCTCTTGTTCTATGTTGCTTTTTCTTTCCTTTTTTTGCCTTCTTTTAGATAAGGTATTTTTATCATTTCATTTTTGTCTTTATTACTTTGAAATTGATGTACTTTTTCTATTTTTTTAATTATTAGATTAGAAATTACAACACGTTTTCTTCATGTATCAAACTCTTAGTACTTTTATCCTCTGGTAAGACAGCATGAAGTCTTTCAAATACTTTGCTCCATTTATCTTCTCTTGACTTATTTACTCTTATTATTGCTTATTTTATACTTTGTATATAGTGTTTTTTAAACTCCACAGGGCATTACTTTTGTTTACCCAATAAAACAAATAGGTAAGTGGATTTGTCCGCTTATTTACCACTTTTGCTGATCTTCATTTTTTTTCCCTGCATCTCTAATTTTCTTTCTTTAAACCTAAAAACACTTAAACGTCCATTAGTGAATTGAATTCCCTGTTTTTGTTGGCTTGAAACATGTTGTCTTTCTTTTGGAAAATATTTTCACTGTTTACAAATTTAAGTTGGTAGTTATTTTCACTAAGCAGACTGAAGATGTAATTTTATTGTGTTCTGTCTTCCTTTCTTGAGTTTGAGAAGTCAGAGACCAGTCTATCTGTTGCTCATTTGGAGGCAATCTTTCTGATTCCTCTGATTGCTTGTATGACATTCTTTTTGTCTTTGCTTTTCTGCAATTTCTGGTTTCTTTTTATCCTACTTGTGATTACTAGGCTTCTTAAAGATGTGAATTTGTGTATTTCTGGAAAACTAGAAAACAATCATTTTCTCTTCATACATAGCCTCTGCCCTATTTTCTCTCTTCATCTTCTGGGACTCCAGTTAGTTGTATGTTGGTTTTTCTGACTGGATTACCCCATCTCATGCCATATATTCTGTATTTTTACCATTTTTTCTTCCTGGGATTCATTCTAGATAGATCCTGACAGGTCAAGAATAGAGTAGGTTATAGTATAGTAACCAATACCCTCAAGTCTCAATGGCTTTTAATGACAGAAATTTGGTTTTTTGTTTACACAAAAGGTACATAATGGGTTGGCTAGGAGTTATGCTCCATATCACCTGGATTTCTGGATCCTGGTTAGTAGCCTTGCAGTCATCCTTCTGAATAATACTAGTTGTTGCATCAAAGGGAAAGAATGGCCTCTTGGTTTCTAATGCTTCTTCTCAGAATTCACATGTATCACTTCCTCTCATATTTCATTGACCAAAATAACTTACAAGAATACATCTAACTTCAAAGAAGTGGGGAAATGCCCAAGAAGAGAACCAGAAAAGTTATTGCAGCTGCAATAATTGACTTCCCAGGCTTGCCTTCTGGTCACCAAATATTTGATTCACTCAAATTTCAAATGCTTAGAAGAGTATTCAGTTTTTCTCTCCTTTTAAAGCTGAGGCAGGGGCAGATGAGAACTGTCTAAGTTAACTTACTAGGCAGAGACAACTTTGAACAGTTCTAGAGTCACATTTCCTTCCACATCTTGGATGTTTGCAGAGAAATTAGCTCCACTAACAACTTTTGGAAGTCAGCTCTGCACACCTGAGTGAACTCAATGGAAGAATAAAGGCACTATGCTCAGAGGGAGGAAACAGACCATGGCCACCTCGTGCTCCCCATTTCTAATAAGGCCACTTCTCTGACCAGGGAGCTTCTATCGTTCTAGTGATGTTTTCTTCTTTTCTAATACCATAAATAGAGACATTGTGGTGGTGGAAGATTCCTCTTTATGGGAAATGTGGCCATGGTGGATGCAGACCATCTCTCCCTGTCCCAACTTTGGGATAAGGAGCATTTGGAGGAACTATCTACACACTACTATTCCTTTTGTTGAAAGCATTCCTCCAAATAAAGTTTATATGTGATCCACATGGTGCTAGTGGTAGGAAGGTGTAGTCCTTTGTAAGTACAGATTTATGCCAGCATTTCCATTCTGACTCTTCTTATTTGAGTGGCTTTAGGATATTATCTCTTATCTTCTGCTTGTTCATTATAACTGAAGACATAGATTACCCAGGATAGGCAAAGACCCAATGCAGCCAGTGGCTTCAGTGGTCATTTACCTCTCTGGAATCAAACTATTCTTTCATTTTTAATCTCTGAAGTGTTCTTTTGCTTTACTTTTTTTGCAGATGAGGCATGCATTTAAAATAACTGTTACAATTTGATAGGCCATTTTAAGTGTCCTTAACAGGAAAATTTCAGCTAACTTTGTCCATGACACTTGCAAAAACAGAAGTCTGCCTTCATCATCAAACTTTGGTCAATCTTTAACTATATTTACTTGTGATTTTTCATTCTTTCTTTGAGCAAACTGTATCTTGTTACTTATATTACCACTCAGCCAGTCAAATACCTGTGCTGATCAATCCACATATTCATTATTAAAAATAAAAGAAGTCCACTTCTGTACCAATGGCCAATTACTAAAGAGTTCTCTACATATCTAATTGACAAATAATGAGATAGAAATTGTATTATTTGTAGATTTGGAGAGATGCCTGATTTGACCAAGTTTATTTTCATATGATGCAAAAACTCATAAGTCATCTCCTTCTGGCATCTTCTCTGCAATCTTTCCTGTGCATAATCTTTCTCTGTACAATTAATATCGGAAAAGTAACTACATGTCTGTATGTTTCTTACCTGCCTAAGGATCAATCCAGTCAAAGTGGAAGCAATTAGTCCTCCTAGCATTCCACTTAAAGTTGAACATGCTTTAATAAATCCAAAATATCTATACATAAAAGAATAATACACAAATGTAAAGTAGTACAAATACTGCAGGAAATGCCAACCTAATCAAATGAAATTTAAGAGAGATGATTGCTCATTTTGCAAATTCCTACTTCTCAAATTCCATTAAGATGTTAGAAAAAGTACATGAATATAGGCAACTTTCCAGTGTCACCACAGAGTCAGAAAGGCTGGCATTAGGAGTAAAGGATACGATGATATTAATAAAATGGGATTATATTTAGAGTGAAACCCAGTAGAATTAGAAAATATGTAAGTTCCATTGAGAAATTCAGAAGGCGATATGTTTTGGTAATGGGAACTGGTTTGGGGTTAATAAAAAATTGAAGGGCTTTGTTCACCTGGTTTACTCTCATAGGCCCAGAGCTACTGACCTCCAAAATTGTTTCCAGTACTCAGGCAAGGAAACCAGAAGCCTAGTTTACAAGCAACTATGATTGGCCAATCCTGGAAGCTCAAACCAATTCCGGCATGAAATGCGCTATAAAAGCAGTGAAACTGCAGCAAATGAATCCAGGTTACTGCGAATGGCATTATTTTGTTTGTTTTTATGGCTGAGTAGTATTCCATAATATATATATATAACCACATTTTCATTATCTACTTATTGTTTGATGGGGATTTAGGCTGGTTCCATATTTCTGCAGTTGCAAATTGTGCTGCTATAAGTGTCTTTTCCATATAATGACTTCTTTTCCTTTGGGTAGATACCCAGTAGTGGGATTGCTGGATCAAATGGTATTTCTACTTCTAGTTCTTTAAGGAATCTCCACACTGTCTTCCATAGTGGTTGTACTAGTTTACATTCCCACCAACAGTGTAAAGATGTTACCTTTTCACCACACCCACGCCAACATCTATTATTATTTTGTTTCTTAATTATGGCCATTCTTGTAGGAGTAAGGTGGTATCACATTGTGGTTATGATATGCATTTCCCTGATAATTAGTGATGTGGAGCATTTTTTCATATGTTTGCCACCAAATGCCATATGTTTTCACTTATAAGTGGGAGCTAAGCTATGGGTATACAGAGGCATACAGAGTGATATAATGAACTGTGGAGACTCAGAGGGGGGAAAATGGGAGGAGGGGCAAGGGATAAAAAACCACATATTGGGTACAATGTACACTATTCCTATGATGGATACACTAAAATCTTAGACATCACCACTGTCAATTCATCCATGAAACCAAAAACCACTTGTATCCCAAAAGCCATTGAAATAAAAAGAATATTTTTTAAAAAAATTCAGAATTAACAAGGAACTCCAACTTAACAAAAACAAAATATAAATAACCACATTAAAAAAGTGGAAAAAGGACATAAGTAGCCATTTTCAAAAGAAGACATACAAATGGACAATAAGCATATAAAAAAACTTTCAACATCACTAATGCTCAGAGTAGTGCAAACTAAAACCATGATGAGATAGCATCTTATGCCAGTCAGAATTATTATTATTCAAGTCAAAAAAAAAACAGATGTTGATGAGGATGCACAGAAAAAGCAATGCTTATACACTGTTAGTGGAAACGTAAATTAGTACAACCTCTATGGAAAACAGTATGGAGATTTCTCAAAGAACTGCAAATAGAACTACCATTAGATCCTGCAATTCTGCTACTGGGTGTCTACTCAAAGGAAAAGATATTATTGTATCAAAAAGATATCTGCACTCATGTGTTTATTGCAATACTATTCACAATAGCAAAGATACCAACCTAAGTGTCCATCAACAGATGATTGGATGAGGAAAATGTGGTACATATGCACAATGGAATACTACTCTGCCATAAAAAAGAATGAAATAATGTCTTTTTCAGCAACATCGATGGAAATAGAGGCCCTTGTCTTAAGTAAAACAACTCAGAAACAGAAAACCAAATACTGCAAGTTCTCAGTTCTAAAGTAAGAACGAAATAACTTATACACATGGACAGAGTGTAGAATAACAGACATTAGAGACTTGGAAGAGTGGGAGGAGGGTGAGGGTTAAAAAATTACTTAATATGTATGATGTACATTATTCAGGTAATGGTTACCCTAAAAACCCAGACTTCACCACTACATAATATACCCACTTAACAAAATTGTATTTGCACACCTTAAATGCTTTTGAGAGCTTGGATTTAAGAAAGAAAAAGATTTTTAAAAACTCTCCCAGTTACAGTGACCTATCCACACACACACACACAAAATCAATGAAACAATCCCATATATAATAGTTACAAGAAAAAAATTCTTAAAATAAGTTTAACTGAATAGGTGAAAGACCACAATGAAAACTAAAACATTAGTGGAAGATATTGAAGAAGACACAAACAAATGTAAAGCTATCCTGTGCTTATGGATAGGAAGAATTAATGTTGTTAAAATGTCTGTGCAATTCAAAGCAATCTAAAGATTCAATGCAATCCTTATCAAAATTCCAATAACATTTTTCGCAGAAATAGAAAAACAATCTTACAATTTCTATGGAAGTACAAAAGGTCCTAAATAACCAAAGTAATCTTGAGCCAAAATAACAAAACTGGAGGCATCACACTATCTGACTTCAAAATATACTTCAAAGTTTTAATAATCAAAATCACATGATACTAGAATGAAAATAGATACATAGACCAATGGAGCAGAATAGAGAGTCCAGAAATAAATCCAACATTTAGGATGAATTGATTTTTGACAGAGGTGCCAAGAACACACCATGGAAGAAGGATGATCTCTTCAATAAATGCTGTTAGAACAACCGGGTATCCACATGCAGAAGAATGGAATTAGACTCATCTCATGCCACATATAAAAATCAACTCAAAATGGATTAAAGACTTAAACATAAGACCTGAAACTGTAAAACTACTAGAAGAAAACACAGGGGACAAGCTCTATGACTTTGACCTGGGCAATGATTTTTTGGTTAGGATCACAAAAGCACAAGCACTGAAAGCAAAGACAGACAAATGGGATTATATCAAACTAAACAGCTTCTGCACAGGAAAAGAAACAATCAACAGAGTGAAGAGACAACCTGAAGAATAGGAGAAAATATTTGCAGACTATACGTATAATAAGTGGTTAATATCCAAAGAATACTAGGAACTCAAACTCTATAACAAGAAAACAACCCAATTAAAAAATGGGCAAAGGACCTGAATAGTCATTTCTCAAAAAACAAAGATATACTATCAACAGGTGTATGAAAAGAATGCCCAACACCATTAATCATCAGGGAAATTCAAATTAAAACCACAATGAGATATCCCTCTACACCCATTTGAGTGTCTGTTATAAAAAATACAAAAGATAAGAGTTGGTGGGGATGTGGAAAAAAGGGGAAATTTGCATACCATTGGTGGGTATATAAATTAGTACAGCAGTTATGGAAAACAGTATGGATGTTCCTCAAAAAATTAAAAGTAGAACCACTATATGATCCAGCAATTTCACTCCTGAGTGTCTATCCAAAGGAAATGAAGTGAGAATGTCTAAAGAGATAACTGCACTACCATGTTCATTGCAGCATTATTCACAATAGCCAAGATATAGGATTAACCTAAGTGTCCATCAGCAGATGAACGGGATAACAAACATGTGATAATATACACAATGGGATACTATTCATCCTAAAAATGAAGGATATCAAGTCATTTGTGACAACTTGAATGAACTTGGAGGACATTAATTTAAGTGAAATAAGTCAGACACAGAAAGGCAAACACTGCATGATCTTAGTTACATGTGGAATCTTACAAAATTGGACTCAGAAGTAGAGTAGAATAGTGATTACTAGGCACTGGGAGTGAGATGTTAGCCAAAAGATACCAAATTTTATTTATATATGAGGAATAAGCTTAAGAGATCTATTGCATAACAAAGTGACTATAGTATAAAACAACAGATTATATTCTTGAAAATTCCTAAGAGTAAATTTTGTGTTCCCACACACACACACAAATGCTAAGTGTGTGAGGTAATGCATATGTTACTTTGCTCGATTTTAGCCATTCCACAAAGTATCCGTATTTTAAATCATCATGTTATACACAATAAATATGTACAACATTTATTTGTTAAAGGTTTAAAAAAAGTGTATAAACAAATCTTACCTGGGAGCGATATCCAAGCCATTTATAAGTACTCCACCCAAGCAAAAGCTGCCTGTTGCACTAACAAGTATTAGGAAAATGACAATGCCGTAGAAGCTGGAACTCAGGTAAGGCAGGCATACACCAAAGATTGCAGGAAGGAGAAATCCTGGGGAGTGATTCAGACAACATAGTTAGGTGCATCCTAAAGACAGGGGAGAAGTATCTCCCAAGTGCTTAAATGTTCTGGCTGTTGCTTACCTGCTGCTGTGAAGAGTTTCCGGACAGCAATTACGCTGAGAATATTCCTGGTCAGGAAGAAGTCTGATAACTGACCTACTAGGTTACCACAGATCCAAGCAAACAAATAGGGAAGGGAAGACAGAAACCCATTCTGAAGAGGAAACATTATTCTTGGAGTGAGTTTGATGGGTAAAGCAGTACTGACACACAGAGTAATCCCTATGCTAAAATTTATTATCTAAAATGAGTACTTTCGTATAGGAAACCATCAATATACAATACCAGAATTACTGCTGGGATCACATTACCCAAAAGAAAGAGAAAAATAGCTTTGAGGTCAGTAATATTTATCATAACCTGTCAAATCTTCCAATTTCAGTATCATGAAACATAAAAGCACTGGATAATAGAGAAGGAAGACTACATCGGGAATGGGAAATACTGACCTTGGGGAAAATAATAAGAGAGGATAAAGATGACAATTACGGACATGCGTATGGTGCTTACACTGGACCAGCTGCTACTAATCCTCACAACAACTTCAGGGTTTCATGAAGTATAAAATTGAGTCAGAGAGAGTTTATAAGACCTTACTGTTATGCTGGGCCCTAGGCTGGTTTACTAGAAGTTCATTACAGAACGCGGCAAGTGGTAAGCCCAGACAGACTCCATTTCTAAAGGAGTCTTGTCTTGTCTGGTTATTATGGTTTCGAATAATAGGAGTTTGCCCATATCAGTGATTCTCCAAGCCAGATGAGCAATGGGTATGCCAGTCCTTCCAAAGCAAGACTTGAGTCTTGGCTTCATAGCCCAGACTCATTGCTTTACCTTGGAGAGGATTGGTAAAAGCTTGGCAGAGTGACAGGGCCTGGCTAAATGACTTTCATAGGAGGCCCCCAGTCTCTGTAGGGAATGGTGGTGTTGAGCCTTAAGTAATATACAAAGGGAGTCACACAGTAAATGGGAGATGGGGAATGTGTGGAAACACAGATGCATGTATGCTGCTGCTGGAGTGCCAGACACTTGTGTCTGCATTAATGCCTTCTGTTTTGGACAATGTTCATATAAAGAGCAGAAACAGTTAATTTCCAGGTGAGGAGCAGTAGCCAGACAGTGTGAGGAGTTGGCAAGAGCTGAGACTAGGGTCATTAGAGACAGAAAAATGTACACAGAATCTTTCATGAAGTTAAAAACAGAACAAATAGTATACTTACCTCTTTTATATTAACATGAAGCGTGGAGTTGATAAACAGTGGCGTGTATAGTGTCATGATGATATGTGACCAGAAAAAAGTAAAACTACCAATGGAAATAGCCCAGACTGGAAGCGATTTAAGCATAGCCTTGATAGGCAGAGATTGTCTACTTGAACTGACCTGGAAAGAAATTCATTAATAATTAGCACATTAGAACAAACTGGAACATGTTTAGTTTGGAGTAGAATCTTAGAGATGCCAATACGGAGAACTGTGCTCTACCTGCTGGACCAGGGAGGATGTGATGTATTCCTTTTCACTGATGCTTATACATGGGTGGTCCTTGGGGTCATCATAAAACAGAATGAACCAGAGAAGACATAGAGCACAGCCACAAGCACCTATCAAAGCAGGATAAGTTAGAATTGGAAGTTTCTGTTTGTAGTGGATCTCTTTCCCAAATTCGCATTTTTCAATGTATTAGTCTGAGAACCTGGACCTCCTGTTTCTTTTTTGAAACTTTGCAACAGGTCTTACGTTTTTCATAGCCCTCCTTTTATCCACAGGGACCTCTCCCTGCTAGAAATAGGGTAAGGCCTATGCCCTTTCCTGATCTCCTATCCTCTGCTCCCTCCACTCATGACATCTGGGCCTGCCTGCCCTCAGGCCCTCATCTTTTCAAATTCCTTATGTGTTCCATCATAAGAATATGGCACAGCTGAGCCTGCTCAGGGCTTGACAATTGCCCAGTTGTTTTGTTTTTGTGTTTATAATGTTTAAGTTCAGGGATACATGTGCAGGTTAGTTATATAGGTAAACTTGTGTCATAGGGGTTTATTGTACAGATTATTTCATCAGCCAGGCATTAAGCCTAGTATCCATTAGTTATTTTTCCTGATCCTCTCCCTCTTCCCACCCTCTACCCAGTGGTAGAGGTTGTTCCCCTCAGTGTGTGTTGTTCCCCTCTATGTGTTCACGTGTTCTCATCATTTAGCTCCCACTTATAAATGAGAACATGCACTATTTAGTTTTCTATTACTGTGTTAGTTTGCTAAGGAGAATGCCCCCCCAGCTCCATCCATTTCCCTGCAAAGGACATGATCTCATTCTTTTTATGGCTGCATAGTATTCAATAGTATATATGTACCACATTTTGTTTATCCAGTCTATCATTAATGGGCATTTAGGTTGACTCCATGTCTTTGCTATTATGACCCAGTTTTGACAGCTTAGCCTCAGCCATGTTCCTGAGATATAGCCCAGACTTCAGGGATTGTTGGAGTTCTATAAGAGTTTGACAAGTTATTTATATGAGTTTTTATATGAATAACTTGACTGTGAGGAATTCTCTGTTGGGACAGGAAGTATATAGTGCTCACCAGTCAGTCTTCCAGAAGACTTGCATTCATTTAACAAATATTAAGTGCTGATTATTTACCATGCACCTATTTTAAGTACTGGGGATACAGCAATGAATAAAACAGACAAAAATCCCTGCCTTTATGGAGTTGACTTTGTAGTGGATAAAAAAGAAAAAAAATTATTTTATTCAATCAACTCCCCGAAAATTCATATAATACTGTTTATTATCTCTTTTTCAAAATGAGCAAACTGAGACTTGGAAAGATCAAATTATTTGTGGGACATAAATGTTAGTGAGTGGTAGTTTACCTGGAAGCATGAATTATATTGTTCAGGGAGAAACTACACCCCTAGATGGGGAGGCTGGGGTGCTGGAAATAAAAATACTATAATAGAAATAAAGAATGCCTTTGATACATCAGTAGACTAGACATGACCAAGAAAAAATCAGTGAGCTTGATAAAATGGCTACAGAAATTTCTAAAACTGAATTGCAAAGACAGAAAAAAGAACTAAAAAGACAGAATGGTCTGGGCGTGGTGGCTCACGCCTGTAATCCCAACACTTTGGAAGGCCTAGGCGGGCAGATCACCTGAGGTCAGGAGTTCATGGCCAGCCTGGTCGACATGGTGAAACCCTGTTGCTTCTAAAAATACAAAAGAATTAGCTGGGCGTAGTGATGTGCCCCTGTAATCCCAGCTACTCAGGGGCTTGAGGCAGGAGAATCACTTAAATCACTTAAATCCAGGAGGCTGAGGTTGCGCTGAGCTGAGATAGTGCCATTGCACTCCAGGCTGGGTGACAAAAGCAAGACTCCATCTCACAAAAAAAAAAAAAAAAAAAAAAAAAATGGAATACCTAAGAATTGTAGGACAATTATAAAAGCTGTAATATACATGTAACAAAAAAATACCACAAGGTATAATATACATGTAAAGAAACATACCGGAAGAAAGAAAGAAATAGAGAAAGAGAGAAAGAGAAAAAAAGGAAGAAAGAGAAAGAAAGGAAGAAAGAAAGAAAAAGCAAGGAAGGGAGGGAGGGAGGGAGGAAGGAAGGAAGGGAAGGAGGGAGGGAAGAAGGGAGGGAGGGGAAAGAAAAAAATGAGAAAAAATATTTAAAGCAATAATTACTGAGAATTTCTTAAAATTAATAATAAACTTCAAACCACAGATATAAGAAGCCCAGAGAATGCCAAGAAGAATAAATTAAAAAAAAAAGTTAAAACCTGACATGTTGTAACCAAATGCCCCCAGTTTTTTAAGAAAAAGGGAATGAATTACTATTTTTTAAAAAATTTTCTCTTTTTTTCCCCTTTCCCCTTTTCCTCTTGCTTCTCATTTCCAATTTAGCCCTTCAGAAATGCAAATACAACGTTTCACCTCCTCCCCTCACCAGACATTCGCTATAGGAAAAATTCTCCTAACTATGTGCTTCAAGTCATAGCTCTCTTCCAGAGCTGACAGTCAATCTGCAGACCAAATTGCCAGGGAACTTTCATCTCTAGGGCATGGCCTCAGAACTTCCACTCTCCAGGAGTGGCCTTGGAACTTTCTTCCACCAGGAGAGCATATGGAAAACATGCCCTTTTTGGCCACTTTTTCAACCTACTTCTGTCCATGAAAGTGCCACCTCAACTGTGCAGTAGATAACTGCCTGGTAGCAAGGGGACCCCTGCCCTGGCTCATTTCCTCTCCTACCTTATGAAAATGCTCACTTTTTTTTTTTTTGCCACTTCAGCTCCAAAGGTGAAATGGCACATTTAAAAGCAAGAAATTGTGTGTCCCTTCCCCAAGTTAGCTTTGGAATAAATCCACTTTTCTTGTACCAGACCCCACTCTTGTTAATTGGACTGTACATGTGGTAAGCAACTAACTTGATTTTCAGTTACAATATAATATTCAACTTCAATAAATCAAAGACAATTTTGAAAGAAGCCAAAGGGAAAAAAATGACCTGGAGAGTCATGTTTAAATTTAGAATTCTGAACACAAATCTCTGGCGACTAGTCTGAAGCTTGACCCATTCCTACCCAGATCCATTCCCACCTTCCTAGGTACTTTGAATGGATATATGTGGAAACCCTTGCCTTCCCCAGTGGTGTACCATTCATATCTTGTGCAAATAGTGCCTCCTACCTCCCTTGGTCACTCCCCAATCCAATGGCTATTGGGAAGAACCCTGCTGGTCTTTTCCAATATAACCAATAGCCTTAGTTCTATTTAAGCAACACATTCCAGGTATAATGATTAGAAGCAGAGTCATGAGCTCTACAGAGCCTACTGTCTTGGCACCTGCCCTATGAAGACAGCCTAGCTAGAGAGGGGCTAGAATGGGCTCTCCACAGTGTGGAATCCAGGGCAAAGGCCCTCTGGCCTGGCCTCAGGGCAGCTGTGACAGAAGCCATAAGTGATCTTGGCAACAGCTGTGTCTGATGGCACAGACACTAGTCAGATGTGAGTTAAGGAGAGTGTGAGATGCTAGGAAATGTAGGCAATGGGTACAGACAGATTATGCAATGATTTCAATGGTCAAAGGGAAGTTACTTGAGATAGAAGACAGGGAAAGGGAATCATTTTAGAGATTTGAGAAGAGTTAAGAAGTTTGAAATAGTCTTTAGGAGACAAATATAGCAGGATAGACAGGCAATTTTTTTTGTTTTTGTTTTTTTTTGTTTTTTTTTTTTTGAGACAAGAGTTTCACTCTTGTTGCCCAGGCTGGAGTGCAATGGCATGATCTCGGCTCACTGCAACCTCCGCCTCCTGGATTCAAGTGATTCTCCTGCCTCAGCCTCCCCTGTAGATGATATTACAGGCGGCCGCCACCACACCCAGCTAACTTTTTCTATTTTTAGTAGAGACGGGGTTTCACCATGTTGGCCAGACTGGTCTCAAACTCCTGACCGTAGGTGATCCACCCACCTCAGCATCCCAAAGTGCTGGGATTACAGGCATGATCCACTGCACCCAACTGGCCAGGCCATTTTAAGTGCAAATGTAAGTCTGTGACTCAATTTACTCTATTTGGTAATCTCCAGCAATTATCAGCTGCTTAAATACAGTTATTGTCTTATTCTTTAAAACAGTATCTATTCAGATTTGTTCAACTTTATTGGCAAGAATATTCAAATGGAATTTTAAAACAATCTTGGTTTTAGTTTTCCCTCTGCCACTAATGAACAGGTCATTTGACATATGTGGACATCATGTAATTTCCAGTAAAAGGGTTGTGGGAGGCAGACACCTAAATTCCTAAACAGCTGTCATCTAATCTCTTTTCCTCAATTCTTACTGATGAGGTAGAAACATGTGAGGGACTTCACAGTAAAGCTATTATCATAGTACAATGTGTAGTTGTGTAACAGCTTCGTTTGAGTTTCATGAAGCCACCCATGATAACTGTAAGTGGCATACATTGCTGTACATGATCTTATCACAGAAATACAACATAAATATTAGATGTCATTCAACCCTTGATCAGCAATGTTGGGCAGCATTAGTTATTCCAAAGTTTTCCTTATATGGAGCTGAAACCTCTCCCCTGCTCCCCCGCTTCCCTATAATTTCTGCATATTTGGGTTAGTTTTGTAATTCAAAACAGATCTGCATTTTATTTATATGAAAGTCCTACAAGGTATGTTTTCTCAAGTTTTCTCTTCCTCAGGCTAGACATTCTCAGTTTTTTCAGCCCCTTTCCTGATAAGGGGCTGATGTTCCATCACTATACTGACCATTGTCTACTACTGAAGACTTACACAGTCATTAACAGCAATGGAATTTTGAGGATAGAAGTTGTGTTTTCAGATTAGGCCTCTGCCATCTGCTCACTGTATGTATTGGATATCTTCTGTTTGTCTCCCTAGATGTACTCCTCATCCTTCTTCACCTTGCTTTGGCTACAGATGGCTGATTTGAATGAACATCAGTAGGCCCCCATGTCCTCTGCTTCTACCTGGATTTGGCCAACAGAAATTCCAGGCAGAGATGAGAGGGAGAGAATTGAGTGAAATCAAGGTGCTTTTTCAAACCCTGGTTACCTCTGTCCTGTGATTGTCTCAATCTATGTGTCCTTTGATGAAAAATCAGGAGGCATCCTGCTCTATAGAGCTCTCCTAATGGATTCTGATAACTACTTCCTTGCTTGATGCCTTTGGACCTGGGGATGCTAGATGTTACAAGCTCCTGTATCACTAGCCCCAGGTAACTGGACTATTCCTGGGATTCCACCACATCTCATACTTACCTTTTTAAGTGATCATTTTGTAAATAAATTCTTCTAATTTTGCCTTAAGTATATGACTTTGATCAAGTTACCTAAGCCTTTTGAAATTTCCTCACATATCAAATGGGCATAATAGAACCTATCCACATTTTCTTATTCACAAACCTGAAATCAAGATCAGAGAGCCAAAAGTGATTTTATCACTTATTTGTAAACCTTATTTCTTTATAGTTTTTGTGTGTTCTAGTTTGCACAGATTTCGTTTTTTACTGTAGAAATTAATGTGTTTGATCATGCTTTGAATGTTAAGTATAAAAAGTAATATATTTCTGAAATCTGTAAACTTATTTATTCTGATCATCCTTTTCCTGGAGAGTTTCATATAAAAGCATATGCATCTATAGCACCTACATTATAGAATTACAAAAGTTATGGACAAAAATACATGTATAGTTTTAAGCATCATAATACCTTGCTTGTGGTAGGAACTTAATGAATGTTGACTTCTCTCTTTCACTCAGTGGAGTTCATGATTTTTAATTTTAACTTTATATGAATTATTACTTTATATTGGGTTTTAATGTTTAAATTTTTCTTAGATTCTGAATAATAACTAGGATTTTACAGAAGGAGACTCACCAAAAATATAGAAGACCATGGGCCAGCCCAGAGATTCACAGATAACTCCAGTCACAAGTAGGACAATAAAGGGTCCCAGCAAAAACCCTAATCAGTAGGTACAAAGAACATCCCTAATTAATGCAGGCATCTGAAAGTACAGATAATGTAGTCTCGCTGTAGCAATGAACAATTTCCTGTGAAACAAATTTGTGTATCATAACACAAATATCAGAAGAAAATAATAAAAATATTTTCTTTTCTCTCTTTTTCTCTGTTGAGATAAGGATGCCTCTTCTCCATTCTATACAATTCTCTCATCTTCACAGCAAGAATGCTGAAATAGATGATTTCCAAAGCCCTTGACCATTCAAAACACATGTTTTTTATGGCTCTAGGGAAGAACATAATACAATGAGGTGAAAATAGGATTCAAACGTTCTAGTCTCTAACTCTTTACCTGATGTACTCATAGAAGTAAGTCGGCCTCGTTCCAAGGGAGGAGCCCATTTGACATATATTTCAAACTGGGCTGTTCCAACTATCCCCTGAAATGAGAAAGTTTTGACATTTAATCTCTAATACTTCCTGTGAATTTAAACTCTGTTTGGTTTTAGCATTATTTTAATACCTGGGCTGCTCCCTGTACTGCTCGACATACAATAACCCAAGCTACTCCAATTCCAGCTGCTGGTGGGATGAGTAGGCTTAACACAGAGCTGAGGCATAATGCAAAGCCAATCATTTTCTTTGTAGAGTATATTCCAGAGAAGTATCCAACAGGAACTTGGATGATGACGAAACCATAGAAGGTGGAACTCAAGATGATTCCCTGGATATCTGGGCTCCAGTTATACACAGGGTTCTAAAAGACAAGCGGGGACACATCGAATCACTCTGCATATCAGAAATTTACTGTGACATTTAGGGATTCAGGGAAACTGTTCTTCTGGCTCACCTCATGTAAAGTAGCTCCCTTTTTATTAGTATTCTTTATCACATGACCTTCTTTATTCTTTAATCACACCATTTTCTGTACATATTTACATTTTATTGTTGGAGTAAAGTCCTCACAGTCAAGGACACCATCTGTACCTCCCTCCAGTACCTCTCACAGCATAGACATTTAATGCTTGTTTCTTGAACGTTGCTAAACTGCATGTAAACTCCTCCTGCACAGCATACATACATTTAAATAGTTAATTTCTTGTACTTCATAGTATACTGCAGTTGTGAATTTCCTCTTGCCTGTTCACTTTCTCTAACTCCTCCATTAATTTAAGCTCATTCACAAAACCACTTTTCCCCACATACATATTGCTCCCAGAGAGAAAAGTTGTGATAGAGAGAAGATAAAACCATGAAGAGTTCTATCTGAGCTATAAAAACAACTGCATGGAACAGTGAAAACAAAAAGGCCATTTCTCTTCTTTCACTTGGTTCTGATGTGGCATATTTTTTCCAGAATGCATTTGTTGGTCCATTCCTAGGTTAGAGGTCCTTCTATAGTTTCTTTTTACATTATTAAAGAATGATAAAAGAAAATCTTAATATTCAATTTATTGTTGAGACTATGAAGAAGGAGGTTGCACATGTTTTGGACCCACTGAAGAGGAAGAAATCTTAATGGTAGTAGGGGAGGACAGGATAAAGTTTATTTGGAAGTGTCTAAGATAGTGGCATTTTCTAAACTTTCTCTGTTAGTTGCATAATTAGGAGGAACATATTAAGCAACAAAGAGTTTCCTGAATAAACGGTGAATGTGCTGGGTGTTATTTTTGGTTCAATATTAAATAAAATAGGTAGGAATCCATATGTTTGTTGTCATCACTATTATCTTATCCCTCCATTCCTCTTTTTTTCTCTCCTTTTCAAGTCCCTGTCACCCTATAGCTGTGGTCTCTAGAGTGTATATTTCTCTTGGATGGAAAAGGACTTCCATGGAGAAATCTGGTAGGAGTGACTCTCTGAGAATACCAAATAATAACGAGTGAGTCACATCTGTATAGTAGCCTGGGTGCCAGCGAAGTTTCAGATCTTTTCCACTGAGGGGAAGAAGGCTATACAGAAGATGAAGCAGAATGCTCACTCAGGTTTTGTTTTGTTTTTCTTGTTTTTAATCACAGGAAGCACCAAGGAAGTCAATACTCACCCTTACCCATATCAGGTGGGCCAGCAGGCATTTGTTCAACTCTCCCTGTGCATGTGAACAGATCACTCAAAATCTTGGATAGTTTTTCTTATGGCTTAAAGCCATCACTCTCCACAGCAGAATGTAGAAAATAAAAAAAGTTCACCAGAATTGGTTTAAATCCCTTGAGCTCAGACTGAAACTACCCACACCAGAAAGATAAATCCTCAGTTTATATTTTTCTATTCAATGCATTAACTAGTTGCCATTGAACAAAGTACTCCACATATAAACGTATAAATGACTCTATGTAAATCTTAGAAATAAATATATATACACATTTGTATGGGTCATATAAATGAATAAGAGATATATAATACCTAAGTAAGGAAAATGTATCAAGGGTATCACTAGATAATTTATAAGAGAACAAAATGGAAATGATCAATAACCATAGGTCACAGAAATATACAAATGTGTAATACTATTAGTAATAAAAGAATATATACTTTAAAGTTATGGTAGAATTTCTGTCAGGTTAGTACACTTTAAAAAGAATAATGACACATTCTCCTTGACTTTGATGGAAGAGGGAAGACTGACTACAGAATATTCCTCATCTACCTTCTTTTTCATCTTCTTTTCTATAATCAGTGTTTCTTACTGTGGTAAAATATCTGTGTGTGTCTGTTCTTCCTTGTTTTTCTTGTTATTTCATCTTTTTTTCTAAAATGTTCTTTCTGACTTTTTCATAATCCTTTCCTGTCAGTTTCCTTTTTTCATTCATCTGCTCTTCAAGCATAGCCTCTTGTGGTCTGGCCATGTCTACTTTGAGTTCTTGTAGATACTGCACTATGGTGCAGTATCTTCCATAGCTATAATTGCTTTACTAATTTTTAGGTTATTTTGTAATGTTAGACTACAATTTAGATCTACTTTGTGGAATAATTTTCTGGTGTGTTTTTCTATTTAGAATAATTATTTATTCTATTTCTTCATTTTTAAATGTAGTACCTTATGTAGCAGTAAACTGAATTGTGACAGGAGATTTCATGGGATGGCAAAAGGTTTCATGGGGTGGCAGGCTGATGCATGTGCTAGAGAAATCTTTCAAGCTCCATAGCTCAAGAGCTCCCTCCTCTTTTAAAGTCATAGTGAAGGCTCTAAAATACAACTCCCATGAGTAGCCATTTCTCTAGAATATGAGGTTCTCAGTATTTAAACCAAAGCATTGGAATACCATAAAAATTTAAGAATACAACTCAAAACACTTTTATATAAAATAGACTTTATATAAAATAGATTTTATATAAAATAGATAATTGACATAATAAACTGTATCTATATATATACTTGTGAAGCTATCACCACCTAGAAGTTTTATATTAAGGGAGTCCTGTCGTATGTACTCTTTTTTATTGTCTAGCTAATTTCACTTGGCATAATTATCTTAAGTTTTATCTATGTTGTTCTTTGTGTCAGTAGTTCATTCTATTTATACTGCTAAGTAGTACTATATTTTATGGATGTGCCATAGTTTGTTCATTCATTCACCTACTAATGGACATTTAGGTTATTTCCAGTTTTTTGGCTATTGAAATAAAGCTAGACAAAAATGTTTATAGAACATTTATGTATAAGTCTCTGATTGGACATATGTTTTTATTTCTCTTCAGTAAATAACTAACAGTGGAATGGCTGTCTCATATGGTAGGTGTATGCTTAATTTTTTTATGAAATGACAAAATGTATTCCAAAGTGGTTGCACCACATTTCATTCCCACCAGGACTGTAGGAGAATTCTAGTTCCTCCACATTGTTGCACACATTTTGTATTTGCAATCATTACAATTTTAACCATTTGAATCAGTGTACAGTAATTTATCTTTGTAGTTGATGTTTGTCTCCAATGTCAAATGATATAGAGCATCTTTTCATGTGAGTATTTTTCCTCTGTGTATCCCCATTGGTGAGATAGCTGTTCACATCTTTTTCCCATTTTTTGTATTGGGTTGTGTTTTTTAATTGGGTGTTGATAGAAGTTCTTTATAAGATATGATTTGCAAACATGTGCCCCTGTCATTGGCTTGTTTTATAATTATCTTAACAGTATTTTAAATTCTGATGAAGTCCAGTTTTATGTTTGTTCTTTTGCATATCTTAAAAAATCAGTTGTTCATATGTGTGTCAGTCTCTCTGTTATATTTCATTGATTTATTTTCTGTCTTTACACTAATTCTATGCTGTCTTTATTACTATAACTGTATAAGTCTTAAAATTCCAGTAAGTAGTGTTACACCTCCAACTACTAATTTTCAATGAACATTCAGAGGTAATTCAATGGAGAAAGAAAAGATTTCTCAACAAATTGGGCTGGAAAAAAATTGTATATCCATATGTAAAAAAAAAAATCTTTAATGCAACATATACAAAAAGTAATTCAAAATAAATCACAGATTTAACTGTAAAATGAAAAATTATAAAACTTCTAAAACATAGAAAATTTTTTGATCTTGGGTTATGTGAAGATTTCTTATATGCAACAACAAAAGCACAACACATAAAAATGTTAAAAGAAATTCTTCAGGCAGAAGAAAAGTGATATAGCTAAAAAATGTGGATTTACATTTAAGAAGTAAGACCATTAGAAAAGAATAAATGAAAGTGGAAAATATTTTATTTTGAATTGATCTAAAAGATAACTTTTGTTGAAGGAATGTTTTGAGTGTTTATAACATATAGATACATAAAATGAATAACAGTAGTCACGGAGATGGGAGAGAGGAATTGGAAGTATTCTGTTACAAGATGCCTTCATGATACGTGAAATAGTGTAGTGTTATTTGGGGGTAGATTTATATTGTTACAAATGTATATTATAAAACCTATGAAAGCTATTAAAACAGTTTTTTTTCAAGTATAAATGATATATCAAGAGGGGAGATAAAATTCAATCATATAAAATGCTCAGTTAAACCCAGAGAAGGCAAAATGTGAACAAAAAAAAAATTAGCAAAGAACAGATTTAACAAATAGAAAACAGTTACCAAGTGTGTATTTTCCTATTCTTCCTTTCAGTTCTCAGTTTTTGCCTCCTATATTTTGCTGCTCTGTTGTTAGGGATCATTTGTTGTTAGGGATCATGTTTAGAATCATTTGTTTTTGGAGAATTCGCTCTTTTTATCATTGGGTAATGCCCTCTTTATCTCTGGTTATCTTCATTGCTATAAACTCTGCTTTGTCTAAAATTAATATAGCTACTTCAGTTTTCTTTTTATTTGTGTTCTCATGGTTGCATAGTTTACATCTTTCTTCATCCCTTTACTTCTAACCTATCTGAGTATTTATATTTTAACAGGATTTCTTGTAGTTAGAATATTTGAGGATCTTTATTTGTTATCAATTCTAACAATTTCTGTCTTTTAACTGGTGTGTTTAGAACATTCACATTTAAAGTGATCATCAATATAGTTGGATTAAAATCTACCATCTTTTAACATTTCTTTTGTGATAAGCCTGCTGACAGTAAATTCATATATATGGAGGGAAAATTGAAGGACAAAAATTGAAAGACAATAAAGGCTTTTTCAAGTTACAGCTACAGCTTGAAATTTTATAGCCTTTCAATGTCAATAATTTTATTGAATACAGAATTCTAGGTTGGCAGGGGTTTTCTTTCTTTCAACACATTGAAAAGTTCACTTTTCTCTCCTTGTTTGCATGGTTTCTGATGAGAAGTCTGCTGTAATTCTTATACTTGTTCCTCTGTAGGTATTTTCTTCCTCTGGTTTTATTGAAATGTTCTTTTTGTCTTGGTCTTCTGAAATTTAAATATGGTATGCCTAGGTGGCTTTTCTTTGTTTTTCTTTTTGCTATTTATCTTGTTAGGTGTTCTCTGAGCTTCTTGGATCTGTGGTTTGATGTCTGTCGTTAATTATGGAAAGTTCTCGGCCATTTTTTAAAAAAAATATTTCTTGTTTCCTATTCTCTCTAGCATTCTGGTCATGTACATGTTACACCATTTGATACTGTCTACAATTTGGGAATGACCTGCTAATTTTTTTTTCATTCTCTTTCTCTTTGCATTTCAACTTCAGAAGTTTCTGTTGATCTATGTTCATGTTCACTAATTCTGTCCTCAGTGGTGTGGAGTCTACTGACGAGCCCCTCAAAAGCATTCTTTGATATAGTTTCCTTGATTTCTAGTTTTTCTTTCTTAACTCTTTTTATAGTTTCCATCTTTTTGCTGACATTACCTATCTTGTTTTTATTTTTTCCTGCATCTACATCTTCTGGCAGATAACAACTGATTATCTTCCAGAAATGAAATTAATGAAACATTTAAACATCCTGCAAGTCAAAAACTTAAAAAATGTAATGTGTCTTCACTTTCCACTTCTGGTTTAAAATGCTTTCCTTTTTTTTCTCTTGTCCAAATTTCTAGATTGTAAAGAAACTCTAACTCTAGGGTTTTATTCTCCCTCACATAGAAGGATTTACACAACGAGCCCTTCAGAAGTATTGAGGCATACTTTAATCATGGAGCATTTTATTTAGGTCACTCCTGGCAAGGTAGATGAAGACTTGAGCTTCTTTTTCAGTTATATTATCATATCAATACAATTCCATCTCTACACAAATTAGTTAGCAAGACAGGCTTTTAAACATTTGACTGTGGAGAAAATTATTGATATACCTTTATATTATCCAGGAGCTTCTTTGTGGAGGTGTTGGGCAAACCATGTGGATCTGTGCTATTCACCATGACTACCATTGTGAGGTTCAGGCATGCGCGCTGTGCTGTTGTTATAACATTACAACAGTGCACAAGGAAAGACAGTCCATAGCGAAAGGAACAGAAACCTGGAACTACAAAGTAAAACAGAAAGTCTCAATTGTTGACACAGCTGAGATAAAAGCATACTTTAAGTATAGGAGGGACATTCAGAAATTTGGACCCCTAGATATTAATTTAAAATTTTATTGTACTTAATGACCTTTGATAAGTATTATATAATAGGAAGATGTGAGACTGATATAATAGTACCATATTCTCCTTAAAATTATAACGCCAACTAGAAATTCCAAGAAAATTAAGCCAATCTTTAAAGTTCTTTGGCTCATATCTATTTTTTAAAAGACCTTTTATAAACAGCCTGTGTTACTCTTGGATATAAGTCCCCTTCATAACAACAAAGACATTTTCTGTCAAGAAAACTATTCCTTTTCCAACATTTTAAAAATACACTGGTTGAAAGACTCATATATGCCCAATGTGGAGAAAAATGGCATTTAAAAAAATGTAATTACTTATTGATATAAGCTAGAGTAATCAGTTGGTATACAGCCAAACAAGTTCATTGATGGAAGAAAGTAGGGAGTCTGGAAACAGATACGTATATATGGTTAACTTTTAAAAAATAAATGTACTAATGCAATTCATTGGAGGAAAGTAAAGTCTTTTTCAACAAATGGCATTTTTTTTCAAGAGAAATATAGGCATATGTCTACAAAACAACATGTACAGAAATGTTTATAGCAGCTTTATTCAAAATAGCAGAATGTTTGGAAAGAATGGACATATCATGATATTTTAATACAATGCATATTACTCAGAAATAAAAGGAAGGAACTACTTATACACAACAATTTGGATAAATCTGGATGAATTTCAACAAAAACACGTTCAGTTAAAGAAGCTAGACACCAGACAGTATATATTATAGGAATCTAGTTTTACGAAGTTCAGAAACAGCAAAATTAATCAGTATGGCCCCCTCCATCTCCAAAATCAGCAATGGGAATCTACTTTATGTTGAATCTCTCTCGTTCTTTGAATCTAACTACTCTGTCTTTGACCCGTACAACCAGATTTAAAGGGCTCATGTGATTAGATCTCTCCTAACTGCATAATTTTCCTATTTAAGATTAACTGATTTGGGACCATAATGACATCTGCAAAACCCCTTGAAGCAGCACCTAGCTTAATGTTTGCTTAAATAACTGGGAGAAAGTGTGTATACACCAGGGGCTGGGAATCTTGAAAGTAAACGTAGAATTCTGCCTACTGCAGTCCACCATCTGGCTCTTAAAGACTCATGTTCATTTCACATGCAAAACATATTCACCCGTTTCAAGCTTCCCAAAGTCTTCGTTTTATTACATTATTAGCTCAAGTTCAAAACCTCATCAAAATCTCATAGCACAGTCCAAATTCTCATCATCTAAATCAGGTGTGGAAAAGGCGCCTATGATTAATCCCTCCTTGGGCACAATTTCTCTCTGTGGGCTTGTGAAACTAAAGAGACGAGTTATATGCCCCAACACTTTTACCACGTAATGGTGGAACAGGCGTGGGATAAAGCTATAGACATTCCAGTTCCAAGGTGGGAAAATAGAAGCGAAAAGGAGTCATCGATCCATAAAGGTTCTGAAGTTCAGCCAGGCCCATGTTGGATTTTTTATGAGGCCTGGAGATAATTCTTGTGGCTCTTGGCTGGGCTCTGGGCTCTGGGCTGTATCCTCTGTGATCATTGTTCCACCCAAGAATACAACAGGGGCCAGGGAGCTTGGGGGCCATCTTGGAATTCTGTCTACTGCACATTCATAGTTAACTAAGAGTTTTTTATTACAAATAAATATTAACGTCATAAATAAATAGATTTTTTATATCTATTGAGATAATCATACAGTTTTCCTCTTTCAATTAATTTGTGTGGAGTGACATGTATACGTTTTCTAACATTAAGTTACTCTTTCATTTTGAGGATAAACCTGACTTAGTGTGGTGGTTGCTTTTTTAATGGTTTTATAAATTCTTAGACTTGTTTTGTTCTGTTAATATTTTATTTAGGATTTGGTATCTTTATAATTTTCATAGGACTATTTTGCTTTATATGTTGGAAGCTATTTTATTAGATGTATAAATATTTTATATCATCCTATCGAATTGAATTTTATATCATTTTGCAACATTCTTATAGAATCATTTGAACTAGTAAAAGACCGTAAACAAATTAGATGTTTATAAATCAGTGACCATTTAAATAAATTATAATATATCCATCCGTACCAAAGTCATTTGCAGCTATAAAACTGCTGAGGAAAAATCTCTGCCGAAAATTGTGGAATACCCTTTAGGTAAACTGTTAAATGAAAAAAAGCATTAGTACCCAACAAATAGTTGGCTAGTTTTCTGGACTAGCCTGAGCTTCCATTGTTAAAAGATAAGAATATTAGATAAAAATATGCTTAAAATAAAACATTTTATTAAAAGCATGGGTGATCCAAGAGGAAAGATGAAATATTCAGGCCAACGGCTTAGTGAAGATGGGGGCCTCAAAACATAAGTTGAGCATTGAAGTCAGATGTTTCACTGTGGACTTTTGATCTTGGAATTTGGGGCCTTCCATGATATGGGGACAACAGGAATCAAATACCAAGGTCCTAGCAATGTGATAGTATATACTAGGAGACCCTCTCCTAAAATACTTAGATATCAAAGACTTACATGGTCAATAGAGGATGAACACATTGTCCCTTTACCTTGTCAGTGGACTGCCAAAAAAATTTGTGCCATATGAACTTAAGAGCTGAATAGAAGGGGGTAAAAGAATACTCCTGAGAAATTTAATAATCAGTCAACCCTTCCTTTGATTTGCAGCCTAAACTCATTATCTTTGGGAAGTGAATGGATCTAGAAAGCCATCAGAAACTTTGTAAACACCCCTGCAGGAGAGAAAAAAGTCTCAACATGGTAAAGGCGAAGTCACTGTCACCACGTCAGAGAAGGGCTCATTGTCTTGGTCATTTAGGGGTACCCTTTTGAGTTTTACTCATTTCTCTCCTCCACATTGCTCCAGAAAGTCCATGAATTATATCTAAACAAGTTTTAAGTTAAAAAGAAGACCATTTCTTTTTCTAAAGTGTTTGGGATTGAGTAATAGTAAGAATACTGCATATCAAACTCATGGAGAGAGCAAAATGTGAATCTGTTAATATATTTATCAAAAAAGAAAGAATTTAAAAAATTGGAACTGAACAAAGGAACAAACCCAAAGAGTCTAAAAGGAATTAAATGCATAAGGGCAGAAATGAATGACATTAGAAAAAAAAAGTATATACATACATATATATATATATATATATATATATATATGAACTTTGAATGCAAATTAAATGGACAACTTAAACAATCAAAATAATTAAGTATAAAAGTTGATACAAGAAGAAATATAAAATTTAATATACAGTAACTTTTACATAAGTTGAAAAAGTATACAATCTATTGTTCATCTCCTTTTCTGAGATTTTGTCCCCTATGACATTGACACAACATTAAGCCAATAGCAGTAATCCTCTATTGTTGTCACTCAGCTGTTGATGTCCAAGAATGCAGGGACTCAAGAACATTCATCCTGCCTTACTTCCTCTTACAGATGTATCTCTCCTTCTCTTGGAGATGGAACCAAAATAGCCCAGATTTTTCTGATATTTTCCACTAAATGATAAACTGACAAGTGTACAAAAATGAAAATACAGTGTGAGCCACCAGAGTATATAGAATCTTTTTATTTAGGGCTTTTCTGGTGGGAAACCATAGTAGGACTGGTTTCTTCTACCTTCTTTCCTGAACATTTTTAAGACCCCATATGTATTTCACAAAAATATTCCTCCACATGGAATCTGTGATGTAATATTTAAGAAGCAGAAAGCCTATTTAATGGAACAGAATAAAGTGCTACCTTTTTTGCGAGGCAACTGGTTATCCATTTGCATACACGACTGAAGTTGCTTCTCTTCTTGCTAAAGGGTTTGGCCTCCACCCACTGTGAGCGCAAAACACGTTGATGTCAGCATAATGTAGAGAGGCAACTGACCAAACACTACCCAGTTCTCCTCTCTGATTTAAAACTGCTTCCAAGGATAACTTACTCCATCACAGCAGTGCCCATTCACCTCCATTATGTGCTTCCCTTGATATTTATTTTACTTTTGTGATTGCTTTGGTTGATTAAAAATATATGGAAGACCTGAAAACTGCAGAGAACAAACAAATAACCCTGCCAATCCAGAATTCTAAATCCATGGTAATATTCCTCCAAAGTGAGAAATGGAAAGAATTCATTGCCAGTAGACCTGCTCTACAAGGAACATTAAAAGAAGCCTTTCAGGCAGAAGGAGATTGCTATAGGTCAGAAACTTGGCAGTACAAAAAGAAAGGAAGAATATCAGAAAAGGAGTAAGCAAAGGTAAAACAAATTCCTTTTTTCCCCTTGTATCTTAATAGAGCTGAAAGATACTATCTGCTTACTGATACCACCAACTCAAGCAGAGGCTAATCATTCGTAATACTTCCACTGTCCATATCTTCAATTTCCGTGGATAGAGCAGCCACTGCTGCAAAGTTTTATGGCAGGAAGTACTGTGGATGAATCAGAGTGGAGCGGTCTCCTATCAGGCAACCCCTTACCATCAGAATTCAGCACCAATATGTGCTGGGCAGCTTAGACCTCAGGATTTTACCATATCAGATTATATGATACCTAGTGCCCCAAAGATACCTAAGTCCTGAGATTGGATTTGCAAAGTATTTTTGAATAAGCAATTTGCCAACCATCATTATCACACACTGGAACCTCTTCTGGGCCTGCTGTTTATTTCAATACATATATACATACACACCAAGCGCACACACAAACCACCCATACGTATGCATCACATACATACATACAACATAAACACATGGTACAAACTCCCTTTATGTTCTGCACACATACACTCCAGACACATAGCAAACCAAACTTATAAACACGTTACAATACTGCATCCGCAAAATGGAAGTACAAACTAAAAACACCACACACATAACCACATGCACACACAAACCATAGGCACATAGGCACCAGGCACACACAGTGTGCCACACACATTACAGACACAGCACACCACAGCTATACAAGCATCGTACACTGTACAACACACACTTCTGTTTTCTTGTGTCCCTGTGAACCTCACACTGATTGCTAAAAATATGTTCTTTTTTCTCTTGTGAAAAGCCTCAGAAGATAGGGCATATTCCACCCCTCCCCAAATTTTCCCCTATTGCTAAGTACTTTCAATAATATCTTTGCCAGGGAATGCCCCCTTATGGCCCTCTGGGGAATCAACTGATTGTTCATTTCATTTAATGAGCCCCTTATAAGAGTGAGACTAACCTGATTCGGAACAAAAAGTGATTTCTTCTTCCTCTGTGAAGACTTTTCTCTCAACTTTACACAATATTGACTTTCTGGGATTACCAAGTTTAGCCCCATAAATCATTCACCAAATCTTTTGACATCGCTGTGTCAAAGTTAAAAGCTTAATTTTTAACTTTACTTTTACCTTTTCCTTAAAGCTTCATGGAAGGTTGGAAGGTGTGTGGGTCAAAATCATCCAGTGGACCAGAAATCTGGGAATCTGCCAGTAAGTTCATGGCATAATAAGCGGACACCCTTAGTCTCTCTCCCTGCCCAGGAGATAAAGCTTGGCTGTCATAAGTGCTCTCAAGATTTCTCTATTAAAGATGGCTCTGGGTATTCAATGCTGTTCTCACAGGAATGTTGTGGCTTTCTAAATGCCCCATAAATGCCCTATTAAATTTTTACTCTTAATTCCCTTCCTTTCTTCTTCCTTTTCTCCCTTTTTTCTTTCTTCCTTCTCTTTCCCTTCTTCCTTCTCCCTCCTTCCTTCCTTCCTTCCCCTCCTTCCCTCACCCTGTCTCCTCCACACTCTTCTCTAAACGGTCCATCTGTCTGACATTCAGCATACTCAGAAAGAGGTACATTTTACTGAGGCATGTCCTCTGGAAGGTGTGGCTTCTCTCATGGCTCTTCCTGCAATTGCTGTAGGTTCTGGTTCAGCCACTTGGTTATAGTAATATCCAGAAACATTAAAAAAAAAAAAAATAGAGAGACAGGATCTCACTCTGTCACCCAGGCTGGAGTGCTATGGTGCAATTATAGCTCAGTGCAGACTTGAACTCCTGAGCTCAAGGGATCCTTCCACTTCAGCCCCGAGTAGCTGGGATTACAGGTATGCAACACTGTACCCAGCTAATTGGTAGAGACAAGGTCTTGCTGTGTTGCCCAGACTGATTTCAAACTTCTTGCATCAAGCAATCCTCGTGCCTTGGCCTCCCGAGTGTTGGAATGACAGGTGTGAGCCACCATGCCTGTCCCCTAATACTTTTAATGTAGAACTCTTCGAAGGTAATCTACTAATGACTTAAACATATCCAAGCACTAAAATCAGGGATTTTGCATTATAGATAATTTATTTCATGCTTAACAAATATTTTTAATTTTTTTTAATCATGTTTTTAAAGTGCTCATTAAATGTTTGGCACATAGCGGATGCTCTGTAAATTGAACCAGTTATTTTTTTCCTCTAAAGAAATGTTGTAAATCTTTAACCCCTTTGCCCAGGAGACTTTGATGTTGTTATTGAGTTGGATTTTTTCTTTTTCAGAAGTCCAGATTCTGCTGGTCCTCTTCTGTATGTTGCAGAATTTTTGTACTGTCTGTTCTGTTTCATGCTTGGCAATTTCTGGCATTTTCTGAAAGAGGAGCCCTTTTAGTGATTGAAACCCCTAGGTCAGCAGTTGTTCAATGTCCATGTGTTAAATAATAACACTCCCATCTGCCATCAATATGGCAGTTCTGGTACTGATTACCTGAAGGAGAACCATCTTTCTGTTTGCTGGCCCCAAAGCTTTCTGCTGATCTGTGAGATTCTTTGAAATTGTTTCTTTTGGATTCTGTGTTTTATGTATTAAGTTTTAAAATTTATCATCTTATTATGGAAATGTTTAAGCATACAAAAAAGTAGATCAGTTTAAGATAACTGTGTACATATTCACCCACTTCAATAATTATCAATATTTGGCCATTTGAGTTTTCATTTGGTCATTTGAATGTTATCAACAACATTCAATGGTTGTTTTTTTGTAGCATTTTAAAGCAAATCTCAGGCATTATGTCATTTCTTCTGTAAAACATTCAGCATGGCTATCTAATTCATTAGAACTTTAAAAAATATAACTAACATGCTATCAGCACATCTAGTAAATAAACAATAATCCCTTAACATCACCTAATATCCACCCATTATGACAATTTTCCCAATTACTTCAAAGTTGTGTCCTTTATATTTGCTTGATTTAAGAAAGGATTTGAATAGGATCCACATAATGGTGCTTAATTGTTAAGGCTCTTATGTCTCTTATTTTATAATAATCCCCTCTCCCAGTTTACATTTGCCATTACTTAAAAACAACAACAATAAAACAGGATCCCTTGCAGAATGTCTCTCATAATTGGTTTGGCTAATAGTTCCCTTTTAGGATCATTTGATGTATTTTTGTATTTCCTTACATTCCGCAAACTGTGAGGTATATACAGAGGCTTGGTTAGATTCAGCACAAAAACACTTCACTGGGATATGGGATGATACAGGGTACTATCGCACCCTGTTGGGAGGCACATAATAGCAGGTTGTCTCACTTTTAGGGGTGGTAAGATTAATCAGTAGTTTCAGATATTCTTAGCCTGACTTACTCATTAATAAAGTTTTCATCAACCTTTCACCTATGGCTTTTAACTACAGTTAGTAAATGTTGCCTAGCTCCATCATTTGCTTAGAAGTTATAAAATGGTGATTTTCTAATTCTATCATGTCTCCTTCATTTATGAGCTAGAATATTTTTATAAAAAAGGAAATTTACTTTATCAAACATTTGGTAAGCTGGGAATACAGATTTAATAGGAAAGTTACCATAGTCACTTGATAAAGTTCTAGAATAACTTAGTGTCTTAGCAAAAATGACCAAGTACTATTATGACCTCATGGATTTTATTTGATGTTTTGCAATCTATTGCAGTTCTTATTCCTTTTTGATGCTACAGTTCTTCCTTCTTTGGCCAGTGGGAGTCCCTTCAAGCTGGTTTCCATGTCATTATGATATGACTCTTGTGGTCTTGAATAGCTTCCTTGTCTTCCAACACACAAAAAACTTTCCAGCTTCCTCTTATATATTTTCTATTCTCAGATCTGGGCTTTCTCAGGAAGTGCGGGGTCCTTTCAGCAGGAAGTAACGTTTAGAGACCACACTCTGAACACTAAGTGCTCATTGTTCCTGGGTTTCGCTGCTTTTCGAAGTTTTCAGTGGAAGAACTTGAAAAGGGTATTTTTTTAAAGAAATTATAATATTTTCCTCATTTTCTAATTCAAATTTAGGATTAGGGTTATTCTCAAAATTCCTTTGATTTTATAGTCTCACATATTTCTCTTTTGTTGGCTATCTTTGTTCCCAATGAATACACTTTTTTGCTTTATTGTAGCATGCCTACGTTAACATGAAAATAATACTAATAGTATTGCCAAAATAAACTGCTGCCTTCCCCAGAAACAGATCCTGAGATGAAGATTAATGTTAAAGTGATATAATCATATTTTCAGGGAAAAAAACCAACAACAAAAATAGTAAGGAGGTTGGGAAGTGGGCAGGGAAAGAAAGGAGACCAAACAAGGGTACGAAAACAAGCCAAGTCTGAAGGAAGGTAATTTTGGACTAATGCTACAAGAGCACGGTGGGAACAGTGTATTCTGCACCTCAGATTTGTCCTAACCAAAGGTACAGAAGTTAGAGTATTTATATGCCAGTACCCATCAGTGGTTGGCTCCAGGGTGTCAGGTTTTGAAGGGAAGGCAAGGGTTAAAGAAAGACAGAGAGAGAGAGAGAGAGAGAGAGAGAGAAAGAGAGAGTGGCTTAACAGCAAATGCAGGCTTTATGTCCAGCATTAGACTTACAGAGGCGGGAGACCAGCTTAATGCCAGGGCCCACTGCTGCTTAAAGGCTGGGGCAATTTATCGGTCAGGGCAGGAGGGATCTGGGGGGGGGCATGGCCTGCTGCCTGGGAAAATGTTGATTACTTGTTCCCAGGATGAGGCCGTTCTAGCCCTTGTTCGGCTGAATGTAGTGTTCCTTGCACTTTTGCACTTTCTCCCAGCAGAATATAAGAGGCAGGCTGTTTCTTATGGCCGAAACCCCTGTGGAATGTTTCACTTTCCAAGCTCTGAGAAATGGCGGTGGGGGAGGCTTACAAAGTGCTATAGTGTGGACTAACATTCTTGCCTTCTACTTTAATGTAAAAGGAAAAGGGGTGTTGTTGACTATCTGGCTGCTTCTTGCTGAATAGGGGCTCTGTTATCAGGTTGGGGTTTTGCAGTAGTGGGTGTCCGACTTCGGAGTTGTTTTCCTGGAGGCACTGATACCGAAATTGGTGGAGGAGAAGGATGGCATCAGTGGGTGTCTGGGTGGTTGCCTGGACAAGGGAGTTCAGCCTTCGGGAGATAAAGCAGGATATGGAGGTGAGTACACATGGACCAATTGTTAGTATTTGGAGGAGGAAGATTAGGGGCCCTAAGAAAGGGGTTACCCAAGGCATACACTTTAGGAAGGATGACCTGTGCTACCAAGAGTTAGTGGCTTGATGTTGGATTTCTGTAGCCCTGTTATGGAGCCCATGGGCTTCGTCGTGAACAATGCCAGATTCATTAACATTAAAAAGCATTCCTCTTGGAGATATACACATGTGCCCACCTTTTCAGTGGTTAGCAGGTCTAGGACCCTTTGGCTTTGGAGAATGACTCCCACAAGAGAGTTTATCTGCCTTTGGAGGCTTGTAATGGAAGTATGCATGTCCTCTAAGGTATTATAGAGGTTTGTTTTTTTTTAAATATAGGGAAGTTGAGGTTGATATACTTGCTATTCCAGTGCCAAGTGCATCAGAGATGCTTAATCCTGTTACCAGAGGAATGAGATGTAGAGTCCACTTAGTGAGTGTAGAGGAAGATGAGACGGAAGCTACCGAAGGAACCTGGATGGTCTGGTTGTTTGGCAAAATGCTAATGTTTGGAGATTGTAAGCAGGGTGTACGTTCTTGACCAAATTGCTGGCAAGCAAAGATAAGAATTTGTGCCATACGGAAAGAAAAGACCGGGGGTTGAGAGGCAAAAGTTGTAAGTGAATGTAGCGAGCTACAAGTAGATGGGGGTTGAATCCTGGACAAACTTTTTGTTCCAACATTTTGTTTCTCCAGGCTGAATAGCTATTAGCAAGGGAAGCCCCTGTGAGGGTCTGATAGGGAATGTTGGTGGGGGAGGAGGTGAAGGCTGTTTGGTTTTGGAGAGAGAGAGAGAAATGGGTTTTAGTTAATTCATAGCCATTGTGGCCCCGATGGGACAGAAATATATAGATTGCAGTTGAGGGAATTGTGTGTGCATTTTTTTCCAGGGAGCACCCTTGGGTTGGATACATGAAAAGCTGGGCCAGCAGAGAGGGGAGGGGTTGGTAAGAGGTGTTTTATGGAATCGGGCTTGTAACATGTTTAGTTTAGAGGTTATGAGGTGAGGGACGGTGACAACCCTGTGTGTGATGATGTGGGTGGATTTGATAGTTTGGAGGGAAAGGTATTTAGCTGAGAAAGAGTATAAACAGGTTTCAGGAATGGTTTGGCTGAGTAGGTAAGATGCAGGTTTATTTTGGACCAGGGTTATGTAGTTAGGTTAACAGAAAGGGTAGTGAACTGCTGGATTTTTGTGGACTAACAAATTTAACAGTTGGAAGAAAGAGGGGTGTGTGACTGATTTAAGAGGCAATGTGTGAGGTTGACGACAGGGGCCCGACTGCCAGAGGTTGGGGGTGGGGACTTAAGAGTACCCCACAGACAAAGAAGACAAAAGGAGAAAAAGGAGATTTGAGAAGGAGTGAATATTCCGAAGGTCCCCGGATTAATGTGAGAAATTGGAGTTGACTATTCAGGGACCTGGGGAGGAAATATCAGGAAGGATCTGAAACAAGATGTGAGATAAAAAGATTTACAATTGGAGGTGGAGGGTATAATGGACTAGGGCCTTCTGGATTGGCAACTTCGGGAATTTTTGTTAAGTGCAGTGAGGTTGGTCCTGTGAGGGAGGAGGAATATTTTGGGGGCAAGGAAATTTCTGAATGTGGATCTAGTGCTCTTTTTAGTTGGGAATGGTGTGTCCAGTGTGGAAAGGATGTTAGCTTTACCTCTGTGGGAGGAGCTTGGATAACCTGGTGAGGGCCCAACCACTTAGGTTGGAGAGGGGCGGAGGAGTCTGCCATCCAGACCCAGTCCCCTGGTTGTAAGGACAGGGAAGAGTGTTTTGAGGATGGACTTTCAGGCTGGGGCAAGTAAGCGTTAGTGTACTGTCTTATTAGATGTGTGATATATATTCCCTCTAAAACTTGATGAGGTTTACACCTTTTTTTTTTTTTGTTTTGCCAAGTTTTGTGATTCTTTCTTAGTGGTAGCAGTTTCAAGATATAACTTGTCCTTTACCTTAGAGATGATACTCTGGCATATTCAAGATTACTGGATCCCTGAAAACTTCACTTACGTGACTAGTCCCTGACACTTTGTAGATTTTCTCTCCCCTCCCTTGGGAGTGTATATATTTTTACAGGGCATCCAGAGTCCTTGTTCCTTCTTGCTATTCAGCTCTAGTTAACATAATTGCATGCTTATAGTGAAACAATGTGATGTTGCAGATAATCAAGATCCTTTCAGATTATGTTGTCAAAGAAGCTGGCGAGTTAACATATTCCTTGACAAAACTGTGAAAGAAGTACTATTGTCTATCCCAGGTTAATGCAAACTACTTATAATCCTCCTTTCCAATGGCACTTCCAAAGAACACACTCACCATATCAATACCTGTATAGGAAGTAACAGAGCCTCTGTTGATGCATTCCATCTGGCACACCATATGCAATTAAGACTACTACTGGATCCCATCTGTGGTGGTCCTCCACTATCTGCCACAATCTATTTATTCTGGGGCTACATTGGTGAGTTGAATGGGAATACAACAGAGATCATTACTCTAGCATCTTCTACGTCTTTACAAATGGCATTACTGTCTGCTATTCCACCTGGGATGTGGTATGCATCTGAATTACTAATTCAGCAGGAGTGAACTGTTTTTGAGCATTTTCATGTAAGCTTCAATGATATTAAATCCTGAGTCACAGCACTGTGCCCTCATATTAACAAGATCTCCTTTTCTGGACTTACCTTCTGCCCCCAATACCCTGGTCTCATATTCTAGGCATGCTCTTCTTGTCCCTTCCACTTTAGCAGGGCCAGTACTACACTATTTGGATCATCCTAAGACCTGACCTAGCTATTTGTCAAGTATTCAGGTTTACTATTTGTTAAGGTATTAGAAAACGTGAGGATAGAATTTGACTAAGCAAGTATTGTCTTGCAAGGTATTTGTATCAGCTGTGTTTTCTGCATGGGGATCTTCAGGAAAAGGGATGTTGCCATCCCCCAGCATGGGGTACTGGGATAAAGATACCAATAAATTTCAGAGTAAATTTCAGGCCTTGACTTTAGCATGAGACTTCCCAGGACTTGACTTTAGCGTAAAGTCGAGTGTTTGTCTTTGCGTTTTCTGCTACTCTGACAATCGAATCCTGAGTCCCATCTTAAGAACATTGCTATTGGAACATTGCTCCCTCTGCTACTGGAGATCAGGATATCTTTAAATGCTGCCAGGGAGATTTTCTGACTTTCACACCATACTCTGATGTAACTGGCCATCTTAAGTACATCGGTGATCATGACCACCATCAAACAGCCAACTTCAAAGTTGTTCTAATTGCCATTTCCACACATTTCTCAAACACTAGAGGTATTGACCAAGCCAGTACCTTCCCTTACACCTGTATCCCATCTTTCATTCCAATGCACAACAGGACAGAATCAGCAATTGTAATGCTACAGCAGGCCCAGATTATCACCAATGCTTTTACAAACATCAAGGGGGTCCCTGGGCCACCTGACTTGTCAGTGATACAACTCTGGAAGTTATTATAAGAATCTGCATCCTAGGTCTTCTTGTGGAAACAACTGGTTTAGGTCAGATTCTTTAGAAGCAGACCCTGAGATGAGGATTCCTGTAAAAATGATTTATTAGGATATATTTCCAGGAAAACCTGACTAAGGAGAGCATAAGTAGATCTGGAAAGGATGTAAAGTAAGGTCCAGTTCAATTCATAGGGGATTTGGGAGATAGTGTGGACCTCGCTTGCCAAGCAGAAGCAAAGGGAGATGGAGCATTTATATCTGTGTAGTGATGCTTTGACTAAGAACTATTCCCAGGCAGGCACAAATTCCCAGGCACATCCAGGTTGGCAGGCAAAACCGGCTCCTGCAGCCTAAGGGAGCCCTCTAACAGAAAAAACAGGTTCCAGGTGTTGGGAATGAAAACCCATCAGGAGCTGGTATGCAGCAAAATGGTAAAGAGAACTTACGGGATATGGGTGGAATATTGAGTGTTTGCTATAATGACTGAATGCAACTATTTTTAATTTTTGATGGAAAAGAACCTCTAGATTGATTTATTTCTGCACTTCTGCACATATGCTCAACATATAGTTAATGTGGGCATTGTCTCAGACTGAACCTAAGCTGTTTTCATTGCTAATATTCAATAACATCTATACATGCCTGGCGTATAGAGAAGTCTAGTAGAGTTGGAGTCACTAGGAACTTCTTCATTAGTGACTAGAGAGTCCCTGGGAATGAGGAAAATCCCTAAGAAACTTATCCAAAGCAATAATGGAGTCAGGCACACAATGTCAGTATTAGCGATCTGGTAACAATGGTTTGGTAAATAGAAAAGAGATGCAATTAATGGAAGAGTAAAAGTGAGTGTACGTTCAGACTCTAGAATCTCACGGAAGAGAGTGGCTGGTGGGTAAGAACTAAAGGATTGGCTTTACCAAAAACCTCTCCAAGACATTGTAGACAAAGCAGTTCTGCTTGGAAACTCATGCAGTGAATTGGAGTGAGACATTTGGAAGATGCCAGTGCTTCAATTTAGTTCACCAGATATTTATTAAGTACTGACACTGAGGGCTCAAAAAAGCATGGCTCAGCCTTGAAACATCACGAGTTTCAGCTCATTGACAAGGTTAAAGATCTTTCATTTGCATGGACCATTTCTAAAGTCCTGGCGGGGAAGAGGGCACTAGTAACATGTTCATATAGTCTCATTGAAAATTTCTAGAAGTAAGCTATTTTAACCACAATTGTTTAAAATTACTATCTCCATCCTATTGTTACTACGTTCATAAAATTGCTCTTGGCATTTTTTGATATGGTGAAGGGAAGGCTGCAGTGGGAATGTATTTTGCTGGACTAAAATTTGGGATACATTTATGTGGCTTGGGTTGATAATGGGCATAGTCACATTATTGCTAGCTACCTTGGTATAGAAACAGCTTCCTGGAATACTTAAATCATCCACTGTGCCTGTGTAATGGGATATCCAAATAATGGAAAGAGTAAGTCACGTGAACATATTGGTAGTGGTTTGAAACTTCATGTTGACTTGACACACAATCTCGACATTGCAACGACAGCACAAAACTCATAAAAACAAGTCCTTCGTTAGGATTCCCAGAAATATTTGAGCTTCATTGGAGACTGAAGATTTGATAGAAGCAAACTGTGACTGAAGTCACACAAAGACAATTCTTCCCCCTATAAATGTGAATCATTACCCCATTCCTGTCCGAGGTTGATGTTGCCTGGGGAAACAAAGGTTTCACAATTCATGTCGTTGTCTTTGAATATCACCTAAAAATTTCCTATCTTAATAAAATAGCTCACTAATTTTACCTTTAAACAGTTTACTCTCAGTATCATGTGAATTATACCTACTTAAAAATTCACACTAAAAACGAAAGACATAGTACTAGAGGCTGTGTATATGCCTAGTAATGAATTTTTTAACATGAGGTCACAAGGGAGATTGGAGTGTATGGATAAAAGCAAGAATACGGAAAAGAATACCAAGCAGAAATCCATCCTAAGTTGGTGCATCTCTGGCCATATGTGTGCTCAAGCAGGAAGGCCAGGTAACTGGATCTTTAGTAGAAGAAACTGGTCACTTCTGGACAAACAACTCAAAATGCAGAATTTGAAATGTGATGAAGGTGAGCACATATGAAGAGCAAAAGAGGAACAGTCCTTTGCCCTTTGTTAAAACAACAATGAGGTGAGACCCACACTTCGAGAGGAGAACTTTCTCACGATGTTGACTCAGACCTTGATGGCTGACCCTTAAGTGCCCTCCTTCCTTCAGGATTCTACATTCTGATGGTGAAATACCAACTAATGAAATATCCCTCTCTGCTATATGTCTATCTCCCTTTATCAAATTTTGTGAAAATAGTTCTCTTACTTTCTCTACCCTCACTCACCAACAAACTGCAAACTGACCTGTCATCTCTCTGCTAAATGTACCCTGAAAAAGCTACTAAGAATTCCAATCACAAGGTGACTAAGTTCCTTTTCTGACCTCATCTGCTTGAGCTTCTTCACTACACTTGTTACTGCTCATCAGCAGTCTTTCTTAAAAGGCCATGCCCATGAGTTTTCAGTGAGAGTTCTACTCTCCTGTTATTCTGTTATGTGTGGGCATTTGTTTTTTTGGCCCTCCTTAGATGTTGGCATTCTGTCTTGGCTTGTGATTTTCCATCAACAGGCTCTTGTTGAGCCATTTGGTCTAAACTCAGGTCTTCAGTACTGAACATCTGCATTTTTCTCTTTTATCTTCTTCTCCATTTCACTCTCATAGTTTCTATAAGTTTCAGATTAATGATCTGGCCCCTTGTTGAGCTTGCTGTTATGACTTGAATTATGTTCCCCCAAAAGATGTTGAAGTCATAATACTCAGTATCTGTGAATGTGACTGCATTTGAAAATAGGGCCTTTGCAGATGGTCAAGTTAAGATGATGTCATTAGAGTAGGCCCTGATGCAATATGACTGATGTCCTTATAANAGTTAAGATGATGTCATTAGAGTAGGCCCTGATGCAATATGACTGATGTCCTTATAAAAACAGAACATTTGGACACAAAGACAGATGTGTACCAAGAAGAGATGACATCAGGACTCAGGGAGAAGGTCATCTACAAGCCAAAAAATGCCTGAGACTACTAGAAGCTAAAAGAATAAAAAAGGCACAGAACACATTCTTCCTTATAGCCTTTAAAAGGAACCAGCCCTGCCAGCACCTTGATTTTGGACTTCTAGAGCTGTAAGACAATAAATTACTTTGAGAAACTTAGTTGGTGGCACTTTGTTAGAGCAGCCCTAGGAAGCTAATACACATGTCCACATGATTATCCCACTATTACCATTAACTCAACATGTCCCAAAGTCAAATCATGATCTTCCCCCTTGAAAAGGTCTCATCTTGCTACATTCCCTGGTTTAGTTGTTCAGACCACTCTCTATTCAGTCTCTCAGGTTAGAGACCCAGGACTCCTTGACACCTTTCTTCTCCTGCATCCTTCTAGTCAAATACCATGATCTTTCAGTTCTATCTTATAAACATTCTTCTTGTCTTCATCTCAGCTTTTTCTGCCCTCACCACTGCTGAGGTGAGTTCAGTCCTCAACACTGCTGTGTAGGCCACTGCACAGATGGTCATTTAACTAGTCTTCTTGATTCTGAAATTAAGTCAGAGTGTTCTATCTAGAGAGAAAAATCTGCCCATGTCAGTTTTGCTATGATTCCTATCATACTGCTTATAGGTTATACCTTGAACTCCCTAACACAGCAAACAAGACCTCCTTACTCTGACCACTCCCACTTCCCTAAATCCACTTTCTTTCCTTTCCTAACTGATTATGCAGGCAAGTGATTCCCTTCAGAATCCATCCTGCTTCTTGATTTTATTCTTTTGTGCAAGTTGGGCTCCAGTGTAAAGTATCTTACCACTTGATAAGATTTTACCACCATCCAGTGTAAAATATCTTACCACTTGATAAGATTTTACTGCCACTTGGAATCAGAACTCCTCATCTGGTCTTTCATGATGCCCTACATGTTCCTCTGCTATTGTACCTAAAACAGTGTAGTGCTATCAATTATTGTGTCTGTCCTCCACATTAGGATGGAGAATGACTGCCTCCTTTACTCCAGTTTCCCAAGATTCCAGATTCTGGAACATAACAAGATCTCAGTAAGTGCTGTGTTTATTCAAGCTTGGCCCTCTAAATCTTTCCCTTGATTTTTCACTCAGAACTATTGTCTATCACATTGCCTCTATATGAAATGACTCGATGCCTCTAATCTTTATTCTACATGGTAGAAATCAAAACAGGGGTCAATCCAGACCATGGTCCCCCACCAACACCTACACATTATCATTTTACAAAAATACAAATTCATTCATATTTGAGATTTATAAGTAATTGAACCACTGACTTATTTGGATCCCAGAAGAAGAAAAATGACAGACTTACACTGGGTAATTTATGAGCATTGTTGAAAACGAGAATTTACACAGGATTAGGCAGGTGGTAGGGAAACCACAAGGGATTCTGGAGAACCCCAGAGCTTGCCAAATAAAGGCAAATAAAAAAGACTGGACAAGGAAGAGGGAAGTTATTAGAACATATGGAAACGGCTGCCTTCCTGGAGCCGTGAACTGCAATAGAAAGCTTAGCCTTCTGCACACCCCAAAAGAGAGACTGTCAGAGATAAACAGCCACTGACTCTACCTATCTCCCTCAAAAATCTAGCAGAAGCCAGTGGACAAGGGAGTACAGGATACAATCCATATGGGTCAGCCTCTTGGAGCCTGAGCAGCATGGAGATAAATGGAGGACATACAGGGAAGAGCACATGGACAATACCCAACCCAATAAATAGAAAGTAGTATTAATTTCCACAAACAGGAAAAATCATTGCCCTAGTGAGGTTGTCACCCTGGATTAAAAGTTTTAAAACATTGTTTCTCGTATCCAGTACTGGAATCTAACATACTGGGTCCCACACAGCAAGCCCTCTTAATCTATTGTTAATTCTATGAAGATGACAACTGCGTTCTTAGTTATGATTTTATTTGAATTTTTATTCATCTTACATTCATCTCAAAAAAAGGTCTGAACAAAATAACGAACTGGTCTTATAATTGAAAAGAGCCACAGGAAACAAAATTCTTTTCACTGGCATTTTCATCACGGAAGCCTTCTATTTTATGCCACACGGTGCCTAATGACTTTTCCATCCAAGGTGGGATAACTAAGAAAGGAAAATGACATAGAATTTAAAACTTCAGCTGCTTCTATGGCTATAACCATACATAAAATCATTATCCTTTACCTTCACAAACGAGTGAGTTTTCTCTCTTTAGCCCAGTCTTGGACATCTGCTTCTCCAAATATGAGGTAGAAGATTAGTCCTGACAGGTTAATGGCAAACAGCAAAAAGAAGACATTCCTCCACCCAAACTCAGGGTCCTGGAGACACAAAATCCCGAGTCTGTATTACCCCTTTCATATTTTTCTATGAAACATTATATTAATAGTTCAGATGACAACATTCACTGCTGTGTTTCCGTGTAGAAATTCATTTCCTGAAAGTGACTCGATAGTTAAATGGAAAGGATTTCAAAATACATTCAGAGTGTTCTTCATAAAGGGTATTTGGGGAACTTTGTGGTTAACCTAGATAAATGCATTTGTCACTATTTATCCAAGTGCCGTACATGTTCTCTTTTGCATGAATCTTGACTATGTAAGCTATGCTGAGAATCCTTTCAAGATTCTTCTTATGTTGTGCTGGAATTGTGAGAAGATTATGGGCTTTTGAACTATACATGTTTAAGTTTGAAGAATTCTGATTGTTCATCCTCAATGTGGAAAGACTTATGCTAGCAGATTTTCAGCTTAATTGTTAGGAAATGAAAATAATAACATTTCATTTTCACAATTTATGTGAGAATCAATAGTTAAATGAGTTTACTGCATATGAAATACCTATACATACATCACACACTTAATGTTTGCTTTCATTATCGCCTTTTTGGCATGATTATACAAATGAAAAATTTTAAATGATAATTATAATTTTCTAGAAATTTTGTTTTTTTAAATCAATTAAATTTTAAAAGGAACTATTTTATCACTATTTGACATAGATAACCAGAATTACTTGCCTTTAATAAAAAGCAACCATAATGAATGCAATGAAACCAAAACACTGTTATTCTAGTGAAAAGAAAACAATGTTCATAGCAGCCTTATTGATAATAGCCAAAAACTGGAAACAAGTCAAATGTTCATAAGAGTACAATAGATAAATTGGGATTAGCCACACAATGAGACACTACACAGCAATATAAAAGAACAAACTATTATAACATCCACCGGATGAATCTCAAACACATGATGGACGAAAGAAGCTCGGGTATGTACTATATGATTCCATTTCTATGAAACGCAAGAATGGGAAAATATAATCTATGAAAACGGAAGTCAAGGTAATAGTTACAACTAGGAGGGGTACTGACTGGAAAGGAGCACAAAATAACCATCTGGGTAATGGAAATATTCTTTTCTTTTCTTTTTTTTTTTTTTTTTTTGAGACAGAGTCTCACTTTGTTGCCCCGGCTGGAGTGCAGTGGCGCGATCTGGGCTCACTGCAGTCTCCACCTCCCGGGTTCAAGCAATTCTCCTGCCTCAGCCTCCTGAGTAGCTGGGACTACAGGTGCGCACCACCATGTCTGGATAATTTTTTTGTATTTTTAGTAGAGACGGGGTTTCATCGTGTTGGCCAGGATGGTCTTGATCTCCTGACCTCATGATCCACCCGCCTCGGCCTCCCAAAGTGCTAGGATTACAAGCGTGAGCCACTGCGCCCGGCCGGAAATATTCTTTTCTAAAAAAAAAAGAAAAACTTTTACGTTCAGAGGCACATATGCAGGTGTGTTATATAGGTAAACTCATGTAATGGGGGGTTGTTGTACAGATAATTCATCACCCAGGTACTAAGCCTAGTCTCCAGTAGTTTTTTTTTTTTTTTTTTCTGACTCTTTCCCTCCTCCCACCCTTCACTCTCAAGTAAGATCCAGTGTCTGTTGTTCCCCTCCTTGTGTCCATGAATTCTCATACTTTGTCTTTTACTTATAAATGAGAACATGTGGTATTTGGTTTTCTGTTCCTGCGTTAGTTTGCTAAGGATAATGGCCTCCAGCACCATCCATTTTCCTGCAAAAGATATGATCTCATTCTGCATAGTATTTGATGGTGTATATGTACCATATTTTCTTTATCCAATCTGTCATTGATGGCCATTTATGTTGATTCCATGTCTTTTCTATTGTGAATAGTGCTGCAAAGAACGTAAGTGTTCATGTGTCTTTATGGTAAAATAATTTACATTCTTTTGGGTATATATCCAGTAATGGAATTGCTGGGTAGAATGGAAGATCTGTTTTTAGCTCTTTGAGGAATCGCCAAACTGCTTTCAGCAATGGTTGAACTGATTTACACTCCCACCAACAGTGTGTAAGTGTTCCCTTTCCTCTGTAACCTCTCCAGCATTTTTTATTTTTTGTCTTTTTAATAATAGACATTCTGATTGCTGTGAGATGATCTCATTTTGGTTTTGATTTGCGTGTCTCTAATGATCAGTGATATTTAGCTTTTCTCATATCTTTGTTGGCTGCATATATGTCTTCTTTTTTAAAATTTTTATTTTATTTTATTATTGTTTTTTAATTTTTTTATTTCCATAGGTTTTTGGGGAACAGGTGATATTTGGTTACATGAATAAGTTCTTTAGTGGTGATATGTGAGATTTTGGTGCACCCATCACCCAATCAGTATACACTGAACCTGATTTGTAGTCTTTTAACCCTTATCCCCTTCCCACATCTTCACCCTGAGTCCTCAGAGTCCATTGTGTCACTCTTATGCCTTCGCATCCTCATAGTTTAGTTCCCACTTATAAGTGAGAATGTATGATGTTTGGTTTTCCATTCCTGAGTTACTTCACTTAGAATAATAATCTCCAATCCCATCAGATTGCTGTGAATGCCATTAATCCATTCCTTTTTATGGCTGAGTAGTATTCCATCATATATATATATCATATATTTATATGTACACCACAGTTTCTTTATCAACTCATTGATTGATGGGCATTTGGGTTGGTTGCATATTTTTGCAACTGTGAATTGTGCTGCCATAAACATGTGTGTGCAACTATCTTTTTCGTATAATGACTTCTTTTCTCTGGGTAGATACCCAGTAGTGGGATGGCTGGATCAAACAATAGTTCTACTTTTAGTTCTTTAAGGAATATCCACACTGTTTTCCATGCTGGTTGTACTAGTTTACATTCCTACCAACAGTGTAGAAGTGTTCCCTGTTCACCACATCCAGGCCAACATCTATTATTTTTTGATTTTTTGATTATGGCCAACCTTGCAGGAGTAAGGGAGTAAGGTAATATCGCATTGTGGTTTTGATTTGCATTTCCCTGCTCATTAGTGATGTTGAGCATTTTTTCATATCTTTGTTGGACATCTGGTGGGGAAGGGACATCCTATTCAACAAATGGTGCTGGGATAATTGGCAAGCCACATGTAGGAGAATGAAACTGGATTCTCATCTCTCAACTTATACAAAAATCAGCCCAAGATGGATCAAGGACTTAAATCTAAGACCTGAAACTATAAAAATTCTAGAAGATAGCATCAGAAAAATCCTTCTAGACGTTGGCTTAGGCAAGGATTTCATGACCAATAACCCAAAAGCAAATGTGATAAAAACAAAAATAAATAGCTGGGACTTAATTAAACTAAAGAGCTTTTGCACAGCAAAAGGAATAAGCACAGCAGAATATTCCTGTGCTGTTTATTTGCACAGCAGAATAAACAGATAACCCACAGACTGGGAGAAAATTTTCACAATCTATACATCTGACAAAGGACTAATATCCAGAACTTACAGTGAGCTCAAATAAATTAGCAAGACAAAAATAAACAGTCCCATCAAAAAGTGGGCTAAAGACATGAATAGACAATTCTCAAAAAAAGAACGTATATGTCTTCTTTTGAAAAGAATCTGTTCATGTTCTTTGATCACTCTTTAAAGGGTTTGTTTGTGTTTCATAAACTTAACTTCCTTGTAGATGCTGGATACAAATTAAAAGTATTGCCAGAAACATAGCAGGTTGGCAGTTATGTGTGGAATCATTATCCCAAGACACCTATGCAACAATGTGTTTTCAGTTTCAAAGATAGCAATTGATATTTAGTTCTTTTCTTGAGAATGAACCGGGTTTTAGGTCACCAAAGAAATGATTCTATATTTTTCTTTACCAGGTTCATCTTAATGACAAATTACCCACAATTTAACTTTATTTTTCAATATTTGAATACATGCTATTACCTTTATAAATGGATTTAGCATTTTTGGAGTCCTTCATGACAAAAAAATTGTACCTGACTAAGAAGAAATCCACTGACAGTGGGTACAATGACAGGTGCCATGCTCGAAAATCCCCTTGATGCTCCCATGAGAAAACTGGAATGCCTGTGGGTGACAGGAATGTTCCAGTCTAGATCCAGAGATGTTTGACAGTATCCTTCAGCCCTGATCCATGAATGAATCTATAACTCAATTATATTTTACAATTATATTTAGTTATAATTAGACAATTATATCAAAAAGGACTTGCACTATGTATATTCAAGGAGAGGGATGAAGACAAATCAATACCCCTCCCTCAAAATCCCTGAAAAAAAAGGCCACAGGTCTATCTGTGGTCCTTCCCTGTGGTTTATTCATTTCCTAAATTTGGGGATCCCAGAAAGCTGAAAGCTAAATCTTTTAAAGAAAATGTGAAACTGATAGTGGGGAACAGAGTCCTACCTTGGAGCAATATCTAAGACATTGATGTAAATCCCTGACTGACACAATGTGCTTAATGCACATGAGAGTGTCAGCAAGGCAGTTGCTGTGATATAGCTGGAATTGAGGTAGGGCAGAGACACAATGAGTGCTGAAGCGGGAAGATTTCCTAGGGAATGAAGAACAAACAAACAGTGAGATGCACTCTTTGGCTGCTGTATGCTATGCGAATTATCTGACCTTCAGGCTCTGTTCTTACCTAAAATTGTGGCAATTTTCCTCACAGTGATGAGTCTAAAATTTTTGGTTAGAAGGAAATCTGCTAGATAGCCTCCCACTATGCCTATCACCCAGGCAACAATAAAAGGAAGGGCAGATAGAAGTCCATTCTAAAGAGAAAAGATTGAGTAAATTACCATAATAAAGGCAGTGAGACCACAACTTTTGTTGATAAATTACTACTAATAATACTGATGCTCTGAAATCATACTTTCTTAGGAAAATCAGTAACCTCTTAAATCATACCGCAGAAAAGCTACTGGCATGAATATTAAATATTAGATTATTTTTGGTAATAAGAAATACATTTCTCTAAGTGGAATGATTAGCGAGGGCAGAGTAATTGGTCAGCCATGCAAGCAGGAGAAAGGAAGGGAAGGAAACATACTCACGTCTCTGATGTTAATATGGTACACAGAGCTGATGTAAGTTGGTATGTATACAATCATTGTGCTAACTAACCATTGATGGCTGAAACAGCCTAAACATATGGACCAAATGGGTAGAGATCTGAGCACAGCTTTGATGGGAAGAGGCTGCTGAGAAGACCTGACCTGAAAACAAATTTACTGTCAGAATGGCAAATCCAAGAGATGCTCACACACTTAGTCACCCTTAAAAATACAGATTTAAGGTCTCAAGAAAATTCAGATACAAGGTCTCAGGAAAGTGTTGGTGTCTTTATATGTACCTGTTGTTTCAAGGAGGATGTGATGTATTCTTTTTCTGAGGTGCTTATCCATGGATAGGAAGTGGGGTCATCATAAATCACAATAAACCAGAGAAGGCAGCAGACACAGCCAACACCTCCTGTAGGCACAGGGTACATTTGGTAAATGGGCTGTTTTCTGCTTTTTGGGTGAATTTCTTTTAGTTGGGATATTTTCTGACATAAGTTCCAGGAAAAGTTCATGTTCATTATATCCCTTTTCCATTTCTTAAACAATTCGCCCATTTTACATTTCCTGTTTATTTGTGTGTGTGGAAATTACAGAGCCTAGAAGTGGCACTATACTTGATATCTCAATATTTTTAATATTAGCCATTCTGATAGGTATGTAGAGATACCTCATGGTTTTTATTTGTATTTCTTAAATAACTGAGGATGAGTTGAGCATCTTTTCATGTGCCTATTTTCCCTCTCTCTATCTTTTTTTGGTGAAGGGTTTTTGCCCAATTTGTTTTTGGTTTTTTTATTATTGAGTTTTGAGAATTATTTACTCATTCTGAATAAAAGTCCTTATTATACATGTGTTTTGCAATTATTTTCTCCTGGGATCAGCTTGTCTTTTTATTATCCTAACAATGCCTTTTGATGAGGATACATTTTTAACTTTGATGAAATCCAATTTATCAATTAATTTTATGAATCATGCTTTTGGTGTCATATTTAGGAAATCATTGCTTAAATAAGAAAGATTATCTCCTATGTTTTCTTCTAGAAGGATAATTTCAGGTTTTATATTTAGGTCTGGGATTCATTTTGGTTTAGTTTTTATATATGATCCAAGGTATGGATGGAAGTTCATTTTTTTGGCATGTGGATATCCAATTTTTGAGCACTTTCTGTTAAAGAGACTATCCTTTATATATTGAACTTTTCTCAGAGATCAGTTCAGTTTACTTTATATGAAGTAAATAGAATCATGAGTCTATGATTCTATTTTGTTCCACTGATCTATTTGCCAGTCTTTATGCTAGTACCACACTGTCTTAAAGACTATAACTTTATAATATGTCTTGACATCAGGTAATGTTAGTCCTACAACTTTGTAGTTTATTTTCAAAGGTGTTTGGCTATTCTAGAATCTTTGCATTTCCATAAAAATGTAGTTTTCAGTACACAGCCCTCACATCTCTTTTGGCAGGTTTTATCCCTATGTTGAATATATTTTATGCCATTGAAAATGGTACTGTTCTCTTTAATTGACATTTCTAATTATTTCAGTTTTTCTACATCTGAAAATATCTCTATTTTGCATTTGTTTTTGAAACAGTTTTTTTCATTGGGTCTAGAATTCTAGGTTGACAGATTTTTTTCTTTTCTTTTTCTTTTTGGTTTTTTTTCTTGCACTACTTTAAAGATGTTGTTCCACTGCCTTCTCTCTTACACTGCTTCTAACAGGAAGGAATGCTGCATTCAGCATTATCTTTGCTCCTCTCTCTATAACATATCTTTTAGCTTTTGCTACTCTAAGATTTTCTCTTTATTTCTGGTTTTGAGTCATTTGATTAGAATGTAGCTTGATGTAGTTTTCTTCATGTTTCTTGTGCTTGAGGTTCATTGACCTTTTTGGATCTGTGAATTTATAGTTTTCATCCAATTTGGAAAATTTTTGGTCATTGTTTCTTCAAATATTTTTGAGAAATGTTGTTGTTGTTCTCCCATCCTACTCCTCTATTTTGGGCACTCCACAACTTACTAATGTTCTCATTTTAATATTATAATTTTCTCTGTGTCATGCATTTTGAATGATTTATATTGCTGTTTTTAAGTTCATTAATCTTTCATTTTATTATATCTAATCTGCCATTAACTCCATTCAGTGCATTTTTCATCTCAGATATTGTACTTTTCATCTCTATAAGTTTTCTTGGGTCTTCTTTATATTTACTATGCCTCCACTTAACTTTCTGAACATACAGACTTATGCTATAATATAGCTATAGTAACTATTTCAATGCCCTTGTTTACTAATTCTAAAATCTCTGTCAGCTCTGGGTTAGTTTTGATCAGTTCATTATTCTCTTCCTTATAAGTTGTATTTTTCTCCTTTTCTTCACGTCTGGTAATCTATGGTTGGGGCCAGACATTATGAATTATATCCTGCTGGGTGCCAGATAGTTTTGTATTCCTATAAATCTGTTTAAGCTTTGTTTTGGGATATGATTAAGTTATGTGGAAATAGTTTGCCCCTTTTAGGTCTTGCCATCACCATTTGTTAAAGAGATCCACAGCAGTACTCCCTCTAAGGCTAATAATTTCTCACTACTGAGGAATAACATTTATGAGTATTCCATCCAATGACCCATGAATTATGATTTTTTCAGTCTGTCTTATGAAAATGGGTACTATCTCTGATTCTCTGTGAGTGCAGGCACCGTCTTCAGTCTTCACCAATGATTTTCCCCTGCCTACATTAAAGTCCTCTTTTTCATTCTTGATATTGGTTATTTTTCTTTTGTTTCTCTCTCTCTCTCTGTTTCTCTCTCGTTCTCTCTCTCTCTCCATCTGGCTAAAGATTAGTCAATGCTATTGGTCTTTTCAAATAACCAGTTTTAGATTGAACACAACCTCTTTTTTGGTTTAAATCCATTAATTTCTACATGTACTTTTGTTATTTTCTTCCTTCAGTTTGATTTAGGTTTACTTAAATCTTCTTTTTCTAGTTATTTTAAGACATAAGCTTAGATCATTAATTTGAGAACCATCTTTTCTAATATAAACATTTAATGTTAAAAGTTTCTCTCTAAGCGTTGTTTTAATTACATCCTACAAAATTTGATATATTGATTTTTCATTTTCATTCAATTCAATTAAAAACTTTCCCTTGTGTCTTTTTCTTTAACTCATTGGAAGTATGTTGCTAACTTTTTAAATATTTGGGGTATTTCCAGAGGCTTTCTGTTACTATTTCTAGTTTAATTCTATTATGTTCAAAGAAAATATTTTCTATCATTTTAACTCATTTAAATTTGTTCAATCTCATTTTTGTAGGCCATAAATTGTCTATCCTGGTGAATGTTTGAAGCACACTTGAAAAGAGTAAGTACTCTACTGTTGTTGAATAAAATGTACTTAATCTGTGTTCTTATTCTATTGATTATTGAGAGAAGAATATTGAGGCCTCCATCTTTAATTGTGGATTTGTCAATTTCTCCTTACTCTTTGATCAGTTTTTGCTTCATGTATTGTGAAGCTCTGTCATTAGGTGTATATACATTTCAGATTGTTATGTCTTCTTGTGAATTGGTAATATTCCTTGTTCTGAAGCCATTCTTGTCTGATATTAATATATCCCCCCAGTTTTCTCATAATTAATGTTTCCATGGTAACTAACATCTTTGTTCCCTCTGTACAGTCCCAAGAACCAACAGGACTCTATCCCTGCCCTCAAAGAGCTCACTGCCCAGAAGGGGAGATAAATGTATAAACAAATAAATGCAAACTAATGAAAGCTTTGAAAGTAGAATGTAAAAGCTACTGAAGTGGAAGTTATGGAGGGAGCAGTTCTTTCTTGATTTCTAATAACTAAATGGAAGGCTTTGGGACAAATGCTGAGGTTGGCAAAATTCATCCTCTTGGTGTTTCATGTTTTCTCCTCTCTAAGAAACTTGAGCCTCACTCAGGATGCTTTGCTCCTATGCTTAATCTGAGACAAAACCGACAGCAGCACCTAACTCTCTGGATTTCTTCCTTCCGTGTCTTACCACTGAACTGCAAGCCTATCCTCTACTGCCTGCAATGGCAGCAGAGTATGCCTGATTACCGTGTGATAATAATACAATATGGTAGGTTAATAGCACTTTATAATAGGCAGGAGAACTTCCAATTTTTTTATGGCATTGGCTAATTATTCCCTTAGATTAAGATATTTTGTTTTCTAGGATTTATCTGTCTTGACTCATTTGGTTTGGAAAACTATACACAAATATACTTACTGAGGAGAATCTTTCTCCATATGAAAGTCTGAGAACTGGGAGATAGTAGCTTACCAAAGATATAGAAGACAAAAGGCCACCCAAGGGTTTCACTAATGAAGCCACCTATGAGGATGGCAGAAAAGCATCCCAGTAACATTCCTGCAAAGAGACAGAAAGTAAGCTGTGGGACTCTAGACTTCTTCCTGGCAAACACATACAGATTGATAGATAACATATTATAGAGCAGTAGCACTAAACCATAAGGAGACGAGCATATTAGAATGCACAAACTTCAAATTTATGATTTAAGAACATATAATTTCATATGTTCTCCTTAGAGCACATTTTTCTGGCAGTTCCCTATAACATAGCAGATGACTGTCATACTTCCTTTCAAGTTCTTGTAATTACACAAGTTATATATGCTTATTGTAAAAGTAAACTACTATAAGGAGCCAAAGTTACTCTCATCTGCCTTCCCAGCCACTCATTCTTCTCTCTAAAATTAACCATTAGTAACAATGTATTATATAATACGTAATTGCATACCTTTTCTGTACACATAAATAATATATATCTACACATAGTCATCCTCCTGATAAATGCATTTATGTAATATGTAGGCAGAAAGATAGATTTTTCTATAAATGTGCTAGTAACTCTTTTAACTTGTATAGCTTTTCAGAATGTTCTAATATGGTAGGGCATGTTCCCTTTTTATCACTTTTTCAAACATTTCCAGGTGATTGTATTTTTTATTTTCCAGATGAACATTAATATTAAGCTGTCAAATACTATATATGTGTATAGGTATTATCATTTTTAAAAAAACAGGATCATAATGTTTCTATTGTTTTGGGACTTCACTTTTTATTCAACAATTAGTCTTGTAAGCATTTTTATGTCATTGTAGATTCTACGTAGTTACTCTGAACACAGGCATAATTTATTTCTGTGCAATAGAATATCAGAAGTGGACTTGCTAGGTCAAAGTCTAGATCAAAGGCTATGTGCATTTTAAATTTTGGTAAATACTGACAAAATACCTTACTAGAAGGGTGTACCAAATTAAATTGCCAAAAATCTTGTTTTTTTTTTTTTTTTTTTTCTCGTCTCTTTGACAGCATTTAATATCCTCAAAGGTTTTTCCTTGTTGTTGTTTCTTGTTTTTTTTGTTGTTTGAGACAGGGTCTTGCTCTGTCACTCAGGCTGGAGATTTATTACATGGTGCAATCACAGATTACTGTAATCTCAAACTCCCACGCTCAAGCAATCCTTCCACCTCAACCTCCAAGTAATGGAAAGACAGGTGCATGTCACCACACTTGGCTAACTTAAAAAAATTCTTTATAGAGATGGGAATCTTGCTATGTTACTCAGGCTGGCCTCAAACTCCTGACCTCAAGTAATCCTTCCATCTTGGCCTCCCAAAGCACTGGATTATAGGCATGAGCCATCATGCCCAGCCCCTCAAGGTTTTTTTTTTTTTTTTCATTTTTACATTTTATTTTTTATTTATTATACTTTAAGTTCTAGGGTATATGTGCACAAAGTGCAGGTTTGTTACATATGTATACATGTGCCATGTTGGTGTGCTGCATCCATTAACTCGTCATTTACATTAGGTATATCAAAGTTTTTAAAAATTGCCTTTCTGGCCAGGTGCAGTGGCTCACGCTTGTAATCCCAGCACTTTGGGAGGCCGAGGCAGGCGAATCACGAGGTCAGGAGTTCAAGACCAGCCTGGCCAACATGGTGAAATCCTGCCTCTACTAAAAATACAAAAACTTAGCTGGGTGTTGTGGGGGATGCCTGTAATCCCAGGTACTCGGGAGGCTGAGGCAGGGGAATCGCTTGAACCCAGGAGGCGGAGGTTGCAGTGAGCCGAGATCGCGCCACTGCACTCCAGCCTGGGCGACAGAGTGAGACTCCGTCTCAGAAAAAAAAAAAAAATTATTTTTCCAATATTAATGAAAAAGAGAGCTGGGAGTGGTGGCTGATGCCTGTAATCCCAGCACTTTGGGAGGCTGAGGTGGGAAGATCAGTTGAGGCCAGGAGTTCAAGTCCAGCCTGGGCAATAAGTAATATCCTGTCTCTACAAAAAACAAAAAGTAAAAAATTATCCAAGCATGGTGGTGTCTGACTGTAGTTTTAGCTCTTCAGGAATCTGATGCAGGAGAATCACTAGAGCCTAGGAGTTCAAGGCTGCAGTGAGCTGAGATCATGCCACTGCACTCTAGCCTGGGTGGCAAAGGGAGACCTTACTTCAAAAAAAAAGAATAAATAATAAAGAGTACCCCATTTTAATTTCCTTTTTCATAGTAAAGTTGCACATTTTTTTCTATCTTTAGCTATCATTTTTTATTTCTTCTGTGAACTGTCTGTTCATAATCTTCTTATCTTTGTTTCTTTTGCTTGTTTAATTTTCCCTTAATTTACAGAATCTTTATGTATTGTGAATGATCCTTTGTCTGTATGCTGGCTGCAATTATCCTCCCATCTTTAACCTTTTTAATGTTGTGTTTTGTAATTCAGCTGTAAGTTTTTATGAAGCCAGATCTCTGATTCTCCTCTATAATGACCGCTACATTTACTCTTTAGTTTAGAAGATCTTTTCCTACCTCATAACGTAAAAAAAAAAGAAAAAGAAAAAAAGTCTCTTATTTACTTGTGTTGCCTCATTTAAGCACTAGTAGTCAGATTTATAATTGAGTAAATAGAGAGAAAACTTAAATAACTTGCCAAAGGTCACATTGTTAATAATGGGAAGTTGGTGTTGGAAATGAGACTGCCTGACCCCAGGCCACAGATACATGGAGATGGAAAACAGCACCTTTTTCTACCACTAAGTCTACCAAATTTGTATCTTTTCCTTGAACTCTCTGCCTTTGCTTTGACTATAATGGGGAACAGGTTCCTGCATTGCATCCATCCAAAGCCAGGTCCCTTCTTATCCTCTGGACCCCGTCTCCTCCAATCTACCCCAGGCTTGGACTCCTAAGAGTATGCATGGTACAAGAATACCATGTTTATCTTTGAACATAGATATAAAGGGATATGAAGACTAAGAGACAAATAATATTAGTCAAGCAATGATTTTAAATATGAGTCTCTGAACATTCATGGAGGTTTAGAGGCACTCAATCAGGGAAGCACTGAAGCTTGTGAAATTCAAATGTAGCCATCTCTTCCCAACTCTTCATTCAGTGACTTGACTGAATCTTGAAATCAGCTATGGTGGGAGTGTTTAGAGCACAGAAACTGATAAATACTATAAATGAGCTTACTTTCCCCCCTAAAAAGTCTGTTTAACAGCACAGCATTGCTGACTCAATATTTGTCCGGGCCTAATTCAGCACCCACTGGAGATACCCATGCTGTCTCCACGTGCTCAAGAAACACAAAGCCATGGCACTTAGTTCTTTAGGGAATGGACCTGTGACCAGCAGCACTCATTCTTGTGTTTTTCCCATACAGCAAATGCATGTCATTGGCCCTGATGCCTTTCCTCTAGACACCCCTGTTTGAACCTCAACTCTGGTTCTCAGAACCACACCATCAGTGGTAAGGCTGGTACAGCAGAAAGACAGAGAAAGAATATTTGAACACTTGAACATTCTGCACACTTGATTCAGGTCATGCTTCTACCTGCTTGTACTCTATCTTACATGGGTTAACATATCCCATTTCCACTCCTCCCCCTTACTTTTTACCCTGTGTTTTAAATTGACGTAACACTGCAATTACAGCACCTAATGTGGTCTGTGAGCCTATCTGTTCTATGACCTCTGGGATAGTTTGTCTGGTAGTGTACCTTAGGCTACCAAGGTATCAAGGCATTTTCCTCCATGATAGACGTGCTTTATTCATACAACATTTGTGTTTCTGAGATTAATCTATGTTGTTTCATGCAGCTACAGTTTCTTCATTTTCACTGCTGTATGATATTGCATTATTTTTAGATTTAAAGGTGTTTGGGTTAATTTTTCTTATCACCTATTAAAACCTGCCTTAGATATGAACTATCAGTTCTGTTTGGTCTGCTCAGTCCCTTAAGTTACTAAACTCCTTAAGTGGCTGCAAAGTTTCCTATCTATAATAGGTGCACCTTTTTAGGCTCCCTTAGAAGATACAGTACACCATGTCCTAGAGGCTGGCAATACTTGAGCCCTTCCACTAAAGGCAGGTGCCTTCTGCAGTAGTCCTACGCCAACCTTATGAGCTGAGTAATTCCATCCACCAGTATAGCCTGCAGAGGAGCCCCGGGATAATCAGAAATGGCAGTTTCTATAAGATCTACTGAGGAAAGCAGGCAGGTTCAGCTCACTCCACCTGCTGATGGGATTCTCCAGTGGCTTTCTGTTGGGTGCCTTCAGACAACCATGGGCTCTATGCTCTCTAACCAGGTTGGGAGGCCGGAAAGGATCACCTGCCTGGAGCCTCTGAAACAGTCCTTCAACACCAAAGATGAGAAAACTTCTGGAACCTGCACCCTTTGTAGGCTACTGAGATTCTTCTAGGTACTGTCATTTGACCTGTTCTGGTTGTTCGGTCTCTATATACTCAGAAGTGAGAGGAAAGGGAGTTGCTACTTTCTATAAGATCACTGTCTTCAGTCCAAGTCTTTTAACTTTTCTTTCATGCTTTCCACCTCTTGATTTTCTTGTGCTGTATTCTGAGATAATCCCTCAGTGTGATAAACAAAGTGAATTTTCTTAGTCCAAGTTGCAAATGGCAGAGACTAATCCTCCAGAATTGTGAGGGTTTTAGAGTGTGTTGTCAGTCAGGGTGTGTGTATAGCTTTTTTTGTGGACTTGAAGGGTCCCTGTCTTCTTGGTACTCATAAATTACCAGGAGAGTTACCCTTTTTTTCTCACCTAGCAGCCACTTTAGCAATCTCCTGTTTCTTAACCATACACTGTCCATTTTCCACACTTCCCCCATATAACTTAGACTTCTTCCTCCAGAATATTCATTCAGAGCACAGTGTCCAGGCAGATAATTATCAGAAAGAAGTTATCAGGACAATTGAGAGCAACTCCAAAGAAGATTAACTTAAATCTTTACCTTCCAATAAATAATAGTATAAACTCCCAAATGTCAGGAATTAATATATAAAGATAAAGCCATACAAGCTGAAGAAAAAAAAAACATGGAGTTTTTTTTATAACCTTTCCATCTATGATTCAAAATCCAGATGCCATAAAAATGATCAATTTGACCACATAAAAATATTTTTTAAATGCTCCAAGTCATAATGTAGGCAAAGTCATGCCACAAATGACATCTTAGGGAAAATAACTGAAAATCATGTCATAGACAAAGGACCAGTCTTTTTAATTTAAAAATACTTCATTGACATTGAGCAGATGATGAGGAACCATGCAATGAAAAGCTGTCAAGGAACCCAGTGGTAGAATGTTGGATTGTAGTGTTTCCATTTGGAGTACATGACCTTACCTGATAAAGCAATGCTGCAGAGTCTGCTTCGTTCATGTGGAGGGCCCCACTTTTCCCAAATTGCAAACTGACCCCCAATTACTGAGCACTGAAATTAAAATGATTAGAGTTCTTAACGTGTGGTGCCATGTCAAAATTAATATCCATCTCAGATTTATAAAATATTGGGTACCTGGCTTAGGCCCTGGACTATTCGAGTTACAATGAGGAAGACTATTCCAAAGTCAGCAGCCAGAGGGATGCATAGAGTGAGAAATGAAGTTGCAAACAAAGAAATGCCAACCACTCGCTTTGTTCCTACTCTTCCAGCCAGGTATCCACTGGGAGCCATTGTCAGTATGCCACCATAACCAACAGCACCAAAGATGATGCCTTGGATTTGAGGAGACCAGTCATACACAGGAGCCTTAGAGAAACAGAGAATGCTGTAGTAAACCTTACACAAAAAGATTCTCACATACCCTAAAAAGCTTCTTTAGACCTTTTACTTGCTTTCAAATCACTATTTTCTCCATTAAAGTTTTTAAACATACATACTCTAGAAAAATAATTATCCAAGCAAACAAACAGCAAAAAGAAAAGCACAAATTTATATCTTGTGTTGCTTACCTTTGCAGAAAGACTCTTTGGGGCTTTATTTAGGTCACCAAATGAGTCAACAGGCAGTCCCTCAGAGGAGCCATTGAACTGGGATTGAGGGCTTGTGCTGTTGACCATGGCTACCATGGTGATGTTCATGATGACATTTTGTGCTATTGTTGTAAAGTTGCAGAAATGTAAGACAAGGGCTATTCCATAACGAGCAGAACATAAACTTGGAACTGGAAATATTATGACATCATATTAGTGCTTTTTAAAATTGAGCTAACATTAGTTTTTCAAAAGATACGATTTAAAAAGTACCTGATCACCTAAAGATTTAAATCATTACTTAAATGACACTTCTGTTGGCTTTAGGAAAGGAAGATACAAAAGGAGGAGATCACTGAGTTGAGCTAAAGGACGTTTTATACCACAGCTTTGTAGAGCCTAACTTGATCTCAGGGATTCTGTTCATCCTAAAATTTTGTCTCTCCCATTCCTAGGTCATTGTGTTCTACGGTTGATGAACTTACTCACAAGTAAATGCTTATACATATGTGTGTGTGTGTGTGTGTGTGTATGTGACACATATATATGAAAAGAAAATATATACATATGAATATATGCACATATTTAAATTGCTGCATATAATTTATAATATATTACATATAATTTGTATGTATAATTATATATAAATATAAAGCATATAATTTATATATGACATGTATTGTTATACATTATGCACTATATGTTATGTATAATACGAATAAATTTTATGTATGTAAATGAAATGTAAGTTACACTTTGAAGAGAGTTGTCCATTGGTATAGATGTATTCCATTCACATCTTAAAACATTGAAGATATATTTTCATTTAATTTTTGAGATTAAACTCCTAGGAAGATTCTCTCATTAGAGAAATTGATGCCCACAAACTATGAAAAAATAAAGTGAAAAATAGTGGAAAAAGAAAGGAGTACAGCATTCAGATAATCTGTATGTGTACAGCTAGGAAAGATGGCAACTTAAATGTAGAAATCTCATTCTCCCTTTTCCATATCCTGGCTAAATTGTCCAAAAAATGTAAAACATAGGGAAATCAGCATTTGTAGTTGAAATTAAAGAACTCTTCAGAAGTTAAAATCTGGGGAAAAAAATCAGTTAGATGAGATTGAATGGTATAAAAGTTTCAAAGGTTAGGTCTCTACTCAACTTCTTAAAAAGTCTTGCAGCATTATATTAAGTGAGTAGAAGGTATCCTGGCAGAATACAGCAAACAGTCTAATTTGAAGGGCAAATAAAATGCATGAGCCAAGAAGTCGTATTTATCTGGGCTCAGATTTTTTTACACTAGGAATTCAGGCAGAGTAGCTCTTTGAAACTCTCTCCAACCCTTTCACTTTTTTCTGCGTGGGAAGAAAAGGGACTTCGATCAATGAGACTGGGTAAATAAATTGAGCATGTGTAGCTCTGTATCTTCTCCAGCCTGCCTGGAAGCTGTCTACTCTCCTGCCATGCAACTACTTTAGCAGTGCAAGCCTGGGATTGTCCAGTTCACCCTATGCCTGCATGGATAAATCTATTCAATGCAACAGAAATAGCAGGGAGCTGGACTGATCACTGTTCTAGACCATGTCCTCCAGTCCAGATTTGACATCTTCAGTCAATCATTGAACAAAACACTTATCAATCACCACCAATACTGGGCCCTAGAAGTGTAGCAGCAAACGTAGCACACAAATAGCCCTGTGTTTGGGGACCTCACATTCCAGAGAGAAGCACAAAATATGAAACACAAACAGTAAATCAAATAATGTGTTAGAGGGTGATAATTGCTATAAAGAAAATAAAGCAAGAAAGGAGGGAAGTCCCAATGACATACCAGAGAGGTGGTCATGCAGACATCTGGGGAAAGAACATACCAAGTAGAGGGAACAGCCCTGGGGCTGGTTGGAGAGTGCCTGGTATGTTCAAAGAATCAAAAAGAGGGGACTATGACAGAATGGAGTGAGCCAGGAGTACAAGAAGAGATATTAGGAAAGCTAGATAATGGGGCCTGAATTGTTCAAGATATGTGGGCCATTGCAGGTACTTTGGCTTTTACTTTGAGTGGGATGGGGGCCACTGGAGGGTTTTCAGCAGAAGTGGAACATGATGTGACTTACATTTTGAAAGGATCTCTTTGGCTGCAGAAATGAGAACAAAATGATAGAAAGGAAGTGCAGTTAGGAAGCTATTGCAATAATTCAGAAGAGAAGTGAAGCTATCTTGGATTAGGGTCATGGCAGTAGCTAAGATGTGGTCAGACCCCAGATAAATCCCAGCATGGAAAAAACACCAAATGAGAGTTTCAGTTTTATAGGTGGGTGGAAGGCAAGGAGAAGGGGAATTGGAGAGCTTGTTGTTCTAAACAACAAGAAGAATGAAGTTCTACTTTCCTAGGAAGAAAGGTCTTTGGAAGAAGCAGGTTTGTAAGGTGGGGTGGTCAAGAGCTTATTACTGGACATGTTAAAACAGAGATGCCTCTTAGGCACCAAAGAGAAGGTGTTGAGCATGTTGGATATACAGTTCTTAAGTTTAGAAGAGAAGTAGCAGTTGAGGCATAACATTGGGAGTTAATAACCTACAGAAGATACTTAAAGCCATAAAACTTGGGAAATGGAAATAAATAGAGAAGAAAACCAAAGACTAACTCTGGGGCTCTCCAGTATTTGGAGGTTGGATAGATGTGGGAGGAGCAAACAAAGGAAAGTGAAAAAGAATGGGTGGTGGGATAAGAAGAAAACCAGAAGAGTGTGGTGTCCTGGAAGCCAAGGGGACAAGAGTTTCAGGGAAGAGGGAGTCAGTAGGTACTTCAGATATTCCTGATAGGTCGTGTAACATGATGTCAAATCCTCACAATAACACTATGAGGCAGCTATTGCTACTGTTGTACAGATGAAGAAACACAGGCACAGAGAGACCAGCTCACAATGTAGCTCAGGTGTCTATGCTCTTAACCACTGTAGCACATATGTATGGTGGCTTCTGTTTTGTCCAAGATGACTCCATGAGAATACCTCTGTGATTAATACAATCCACGTGCACCCAGCTGTAGGGTTTATGTGGCTCTGTGATGTGGGATAAAGAGGTGCCGTGAGATTAACAAAGGAGGATTCCCCTTATGGCTATGCTATCTTCTATTGATGGAGTACAAGTCTTTGTAGTGAATGAACTCAAATATAACATCTTTGTAAGGGTTTTTTTTTTTTTTTTTTTTTTTTAATCTGATTCAGTGCTGGTGATGACTTCCTCTATCAATCAAATCAACTAATAATTTGTGAGTTTTTGTGGCCTCTGATTTTCCCAAGTTCCTTTGGGATCCTAGGTGCCAAAGGCTACCAAAAAGGGTATCAGCAAACCAAGAGACTAATGGCTTACAAATGAGGAGGTTGAACATTTGCCTCATGAGAATGCTGAAAGATTAACTAGAGGGTGTATTAACAGGTTTAGTCTGGTGCTTGCCAGATGTTAAGTGTTTCCTGCAGGCCACTATTTGTATCCTTAAAAGTTATTTTGTCCTGTGTCGATTCCAAATGAACTATATCAGTTGTGCCTACTCTAATAGATTGGTGCCAGTGGTGTGCTGTCTGTTAAATTTTTTGTGATCACCCCTAGCTATATGAGAATGTGTGGGTCTGTATGAATGTGAGAAAGTGTAAATTAAGAAGCACCTGAGGATATTCTGTTAAACTACTGGAAGAGGGCCCTGACACCATGAAATCATAGGTTTTTGAACGTGAGAGGTTTTATTAATGAATTCAGTACTACTGTACTCAAAATCCAGGAAGCTTGTTTCTTAATTTGATGTGACAGACAGACCTTAAGGTGGCCCCAGTGATTACCACCTCATGGTATTCTCACCTTTATATAATTCCCTTTCCTTGTATGGGGCCAGGAACTTTCACTTGCTTGTATCCAAGAGAATATGGCAAAGGTGATGGGATGTCACTCCCATGATTACATTATGTTGTATAAGACTCCATCTTAGCAGACTAAAGATAAACACTCTTCATGTGGGCTTGATGAAATAAGCAGAAAGTTGGAGAACCTCACATGATAAGGAACCATGAACATCCTCTAAGACCTGTGAATGGCCTTCAGTAAAAATTCAGCAAACAGCCAGAGCCTTCAGTCATATAGTTATAAGCAAATGAATTTTTCCAACAACCTGAATAAGCCTGGAAGTGGGTTCTTCCCTAGTCTATTCTGTAGATGAGAATGCAACTTAACCATTCAATTGTAGCCTTGTGAGACCCAGAGAAGAAGAACCACTTAAGCCAAGCCACGCCTGGAGCTCTGAGCCACAGAAGCTGTAAGATAATAAATGTGTGCTGTTTCAGGTTACTATGTTTATGGTAATATGCATGCAGAAATAGAAAATGAGTACAGTTGGCAAAAAAATAATAAAGCCTAGTTGAATGACTATACAAGAATTTTTGGGGGTAAGTATTGAAAGATATTTGCATTACAAAATTTATCATGAGAATAAAATGATAAGACATTATTGTACTGAAGAATAAGAATACTCAGAAAAATATAAGGAACAACAGAAAAACATCCAAAAGAATCATACAATGTGTAAAGAGTGTTGTGGCAATTAATGGGAGAAAACTAGATCATGTAGTTAGTACTGCTAAGATAATTGGTTACATAAGTGGAAAATACTATTGGTGCAATAGCATGTTTTAAATTAAAATAAAGTATAGATATGATACAATAATACTGCATTTTGTCAGACTGAAGGCACCATTGATACATCATTATTTTTGTTCCACTAAAACTCAATTGATCAACTGATTAACAGATCAAACTGAATAGGTCTGAAACTAAACTCTTGAGCCCTACCACCTCAAAACTTCTACCCAGAGTCTTTCCCAGCTCCGTTGATAGAAATCTTATTCTTTCAAACACTTTGCAGTCCTTGATCTGGAATGTAGTATTGTCTTCATATTCAAAATGTGTATAGAATCCAACAACTTCTCACAAGGGCCACTGTTATTTTTTGGCTAAAAGCTAATTTCATGTGGTTCTAGCTATCAATATCTCCTGCCTGAATTTTTGCAGTAACCTTCAGCTTGGTTCCTTGCTTCTAATCTATTCTCAATACAGCAGTTGGAGTATCCTCATCATACCATAAATAAAATCACCTCCTCTTCTGCTAAAAATCCTCCCTGTGATTTTATTTTTGTTTGGATTAAAAACTAAGGTCTCTGTAGTGAACAAAGGAAATGAAATATGTAAACTCTTTGCCTCACAATTTTCATTTCTTGGGAATAAACCCTGAAGAAATAATTCCAATGTGGACTAGTGTTGTGTTAAATAATGTTCATTTATCATCATATCTATAATAACTTACATACATAGTTCATATACATCTAATAACCTAAGTAACATATGTAGTTCATATGTAGATATAATAGCCGAGTAACAAAAGAAAATTCCACAAATTAAATATCCAGTCACAAGAAGGTTTTTCAGCTAAATAATACTTCATCTATTGGCTATGTTGGAATATAATATGTATCCTTTAAGAATCCATATTGCTTTATAAGATTCACGAAGAGATTCACACTTTATGAATCTAATAAATCAATATGGAAAAGTATATGCTGTCAAGTTAAAAAATATACAACACAATACATGAAGTGTAGAACTATGCAATATATGCATACAAAATAAAGGCAATAAAATTAAATTATAGTTGTTGAATTAAGCTGATGAAAACCTTTTTATTTCTTGTTTTTTGAAGTATCTATAATTGGTTTTTCTTTTTTAAATTAAGCAATACAGTTACATTTAAAATATTACACGCAATCACAAGCAGGACACACAATCCTATGTGTAGACAATTCAGTAGCAATTATCAAGAATGTAAAGATTGGATAGATAAAGATTGAAAGGTAACTGTCAAAAATAAAATGCTTCTTTATAGTAATATTTATTTCTTTCATATTTGCAAAATATGTTAATTTCACTGGATTTGTAAAAAGAATTAAAGAACGTAAAAATCACAAATTCATTTTTATAGTAATACATTGACAAAAAGAATTCACTGTAAAATCCTAAAACCAAGCATTTGAGGTCGAATTTACCTTTCCTGGGGATCAGTACCTCATCCACTTGCATATCTTGTGCATTCTTACTCTCCCTTGCTGTGGGACTCAACTCTGTCTTGGTGGCCATTGTGTTTCTGCTCTCCAGGTGAATGGTTTTCCCCTATCAGGGAGACATGTAATTCACATGCATCAGTTGAGAGAAAGAGACTCCCCTTTGAAATATTTAAACAGGGGCACCAAGGAAACAAAAGCTGGCCCATTCCAACTGGTTGGGGACAGGGAGGTTCATTATCCCCTCTTGACTCAACACAACAGGCATACTGCATCTAAGGTTTAGAATTGTTTATTTATTAGGATCTAGAGTGCTCTCGGTGTGCCAGCTTATGAGCAATGACTTTGAAGTTAAGTATTCCCAAGTTCAAATTCAGGTTCATGATTTACTGTGCCAAGTGCCACTAGGAGCACATTTGTGTGTTTCAGTTTCCTCATCTGTTGTTAATAACAATAACATCTTCATCAAAAAATTGCTGTTAGCTGAAACAGATTGCATATACCTAGAACATTGCCAGACACCCAGTAAGTAAAAGCTGTAGTTCATTGTCATCATCAGTGGAGCTACCACAGCAGTGGGTCACCTCAGAGCTATGCTCCTCTGGAATCTTCTACCTGCACCTGAGAACCTGGCTTCTACTGCCCTTGACAACACCCATACTGCTTCCTCATTTGACTCACTGTATCGATGTGTGTCACTCATAATTGGGGACCAAATTTGCATAATGAGAAGATAACATTCAAATCTCATATTATTATTGTCCATAGGTTGATGATGTGTCTACAGATTTCTAGAAATAACTAACATGGAGATTGTGACCTTTTCGCATATAAGACAACTAAAAAGAACCATTACTGTATTACAATACTAGGATCTTCAATGCCCAAGGAGATTTTTATGTGTTACTATATGTAGAATTGTAATATTTGTGCTATGTTTACTGCTCATATTATTAAATTTGACTCTCTTAAAGAAAACATCTCAAAATATGTAACTGCTTCTACCACTAATAAACCAAACTTGTCAGCTTAATAAATTAAATCTTCCTAAATATCTAAGCACTACTACATAACCAGAACTGGCCTGATATCATTGTTGCAAACTAAGGAATAACTTCTTAGTATCTCTTTATAGTAGAAGTTTTATTATTCAGAGGTATGTTTTCACCAAGAGAGGAGGGACATAAGGATATTCCCAAGACCGGGTAATTTATAAAGAAAAAGAGGTTTAAAGGACTCACAGTTTCACATGGCTGGGGAGGTCTCATACTCATGGCAAAAGGCAAAGAAGCAGCAAAGCTACATCGTACATGGCAGCAAGCAAGAGAGCTTGTGCAGGGGAACTCCCATTTATAAAATCTTCAGATCTCATGAGACTTCTTCACTACCATGAGAACAGTATAGGGGAAACTGCCCCCATGATTCCTGGCCCCACCTGGCCCCACCTTTGACACTTGACTTTTATGGGAACCACAATTCAAGGTGAGATCTGGGTGGGGACACAGCCAAACCATATCAGGAATTATAAAATATGTACTCACTTTTCTCCTGGTTTATTTCAATCAGTATAATTATTTTAAAATTTATCCATGTTGTCGTACATATAAAACAGTTCAATCCTTCTAATTACTGAGTAATATTCAACTCCATAGCTGTATCACAATTTGTTCATCCATTCATTTACCTTTTGATTAAAAATTGCGTTGTTTGCAGTTTTTTGCCATTACAAATAAAGCTGCAGCGAAAATTCATGTACAGGTCTTTGTATAGACATGTGCTTTCGTTTCTCTTAGATAAACACTTAGAAGTGGAATACCTGGATCATATGATAAGTGTAGTATTAATGTCTCTTCAGATATTGCCATTGGGCATTCTAATTCCATGGTGTGGCCAGGACATTTTAAAAACAGGTCTTCTGTTTCTAGGGAAATTGCCCTGATTCTATATTCAAAGATTGTCTGGGAGATATTTTACCAAATGACAAAGATGGGTCAAACTTCATTGTTTTGTGCAACTCTGAATTTTTGTGCAACTCTCTCCAATTCTGAATTCAGTAATGTCATGATGGTAGCTTGGAATTGGCCGTAATAGGAGCTTTAACACCAAAAAAAAAAAAAAAAAAAAAAGTCTAAGCTACAAATTTGGGCTTAATTTATTGTTTATGAACTTCCTGGACTTAAGAAATTTATCAAACAATGTTCATCTAAGTGTATGTGGTGGGGGGGGGGCTTGTTTGTACATATACACACTACATATCTACATCCACAAAGACACAAAGACACAAACTTACATAAACATATAGAAATAGATATGTAGTATGTATACTACATTCATTACTATATACATATAGTATATATACATTACTATATGTATATATACATATAGCAATGAATGCTTTTCAGGCATGAAAACCCTGAAACATGAGTCAGACTTCACTTCCCACTGATTTCCTTTTCAATGATGTGACCTCCTCTGCAAAGTATAGCTACTCTTGCTAAGATGACATCCTTCATACCCAGCCCTGCATCTGCATTGTCACTGCCTCTATTCATCAGTATGATCTCCAGTCTCCACAGAAAGGTCAAGGTCCCCTGATTCCATACTGATATTCCCATTTGTCTACTGACTTTTGAAAATATTAATACTTTTTAAAGCTATCTAAGGCTTCACATGACAGTCTACCACCTGCACACAGCTTGTACACCCTATCTCCAAGCGAACCAGGATGTTACATCTTCTCTTGCCAGCAGGTCTGGTCTACCCACCTCCCCATGACAGACACCTACTGTCATGGTAACCTCAAAACATTTCACTGACTTAAAACGCTGGATTCAAGCCCTGCTGACCCTTCCCACAACCTGGGGCTGTAACTAGAGGAAAGAGAAGTAATCTATAGGGAAATTCCAAGGCACGAACTAGTGAGCCAAGAACAGGCTCAAGTAGCACAACATAGAAAATGCAGTCTCATGATCTCTTAAATATGCCCTTCCAATCAGTCTCGTAGCCTTTCTACACCTTGGCTTTACTCCAAGTAAATCCCTTTTGTTTTAACAGTTCTCTTTATTTTCCACTAAAAAACTGTGCTGCTTATCTGGGTCAGAAACTATATATTGCACTCTGAGAAGTTTCTGGTCCAAAGCAGTGTTCATAGAGAACCACACTAAAGATCAGCTTTCAGTAGAGATGATTAGTTTAAAGGCAGGGAATGTTCTAATAGCATCCTCCCACACATCTGTGAAGTTGCAGCTGCCACAAAAAGTTGTACCTTCTCCATTCTGGCCTTGAGGACTCCCCGATTCCCTCCTTCCCACTGCCTTCAGCTCACCTACCATCTTCTGCCGACCCTGATGACTGTCCCATTGCCTCATCTCTCCATTTCCTCTTCTATCCCTAGCTGTTTTAGCTTGGTTAAATTTCACACCAACTCACTGGATCTTGATGCAGCATTTCTCCAGATGCTTTCTTGGACCAAAGCCACCCTAGCCATTGGTATAATAGAAATAATTATTATAGTCACTCTTATAAACTACTGCACCAGCCAAGTCTACATCAACCCCAGATGGATATATTACTGACCCTCTTCCTCCAGGTCACCCAGTTGGTAAATGAAAGAGATGATATTTGTTCACAAGCCAGTCTGACCTGCAACATTTTGCTTTTAAACACCTCACAAGAGTGCCTGTTTCTTGGAATTATCTTCCATAGCTGCTACTGTCTCCACTAGCTAGTTTCAAAGCATATGGATGATCAGATACAAAGCTTCAACTTCCTGCCTCTTCTCCCTCACTTTTGTCAGTCTTGTGAATAAGGATTTTTACATTTTTCAATTTAATTTTTATCATATGAGGAAACTTGGGGTTGGGGAGTATATAAAAATTGTCAGTTGTTATACAGAAAAGAGTTTTGGAGGTCTTCGTCTCAACACCAAGAGAAGTGACTTACCGACTTAATGTCTGTGGAAGGGCTTCAAGTTGAACCCAGCATTTCCTCCAAGCTTGCTCCCTTGGACTTTTTGGAGTAGAGAGATGAGGATTCTTTGCCACCCTAGGGCTTAAGTTGCTAATCATTAATAAAAGTCATCAAACTACAAAGTTGACTCAGAAGGGTTTCTTGCCAAATAGGCTTTGAAGAAGCATTCAGAAATCCAGCCCAACCTCCTCTGCAGTTCTTCCTGCTTTTTGGCTGATGTAAGCTTCTCCACCTTCCCGTTGAGAGTGTCTCCTCGGGACCTCATAGGTGTCCTCTGGTTCAGACACTTGCATATAGTTATTTTGCTTTGCTTTGTGGTGTCTTCAATGTCTTTAGTCTTTTTTGAAAAGGTTAAAAGAGATAAAATTATAATTAAAGAGTTCAGTATTTTTTGTGGTTTTTCCTTTGCTATTTTTGTTTTTCTCCCTTATTTGAAATTTTGTTAATTTTTTTCTTCTTTGAAATATGTGAATTGTAATATTATGGATGAACTTGAAGTTCATTCATTCTGTTGCTTTCTCTTTCCCTGGGTCCTTGTCCTCTTCTCAGCAAACCAAACCAAACAAAACAAGCCTGACATAAATATAATATGATTTCTCCATTTCTGTTTATTCTTGCTATTTGTATGAGTATTCACAAACTGTAATCAATAATGCTTTGTATTATTTCTAAATTTGCACACATGCTATCATGTAGCATTTATGGCCATTCTATAACCACTTTGGAAAATAAGTGACATAAATTTGGCATACCTACATGTGCACAGTGAAAGCCAAACTCTCTCAATTTCTTGTGGTTAACTCTTGCGCTAACACCCAGGAAGTCAAAAGCACTGTCACTGCTTTCCAAACGTGTGTATAGTCCGCTTGTCCTTGTCTCATAGATGAGGCAAAGTCTTCAGAATCCTAGCTTTCTGTAGTTTATTTCCAGCTCTCTGAATGCCCTGGGTTCATAATCCAGACTCCTTTCTTTATATGAGCATTAGAATCAGCCATGGAAATTTAAACATTGTTCTGTGTTTTAATGACTTTCCTGGCCTTAGCTCATACTCTTCACTTTGACTTTAAATCCCTTCTTACTTTATGGCCCTGAGGAGATCTCCTTTAGATTCTGAGTTTGACTCTTTATATCTATTTGAACTGTATTGTGAGAGGAGAGTGCGTAAACTACCTCTCAACACCCTGGCTGAGATGTGGGATCCTGGTAGGATATATCACGGATCAAGAATTCAGAAGGAGGAACCCGGGTCCTGGGGAGGGGGAGTCAGAGCTACCATTTACTGCACATTTATTACATGTCATCCTCACAATGCTTTCAGGTAAGTTTTATTATATTCGTTATAAGATAAAAGAAAAAAAACCAGATTTCTTCTATCTGCACTTTAAGAATTTAAGTATGGAAAATTTAAGCCCATTATCATGTGGAGTAGTGTCAATTTCACCTTTCTAGGTAAAAGATTTTTCCCTGAGTCATTTCTGAAGGACTCTGGACCCTGGGATAAATAATGATCAACTTTGGGATTCACATATCACAGGAAATGTTTCTGACCTTGAATTATCCAAGTCAGAAAATGTTACTTGGTTTTGCAATTTAATGTTTAACTTTATTTAAAGTGCTCCAGAGTTGTTTACATGCTAGCTGGTTTGACTTGGAAGAAATAGACCCAACTTGTCTCTGTGTAGAAAGAATAACAATTCAGCTTTTCTTCACCTCTATAATTAAACATTTGAATGTGAATTGAGATGTTTCCTTGACTTAGGTTGTAATATCCATCTTTTTTAAAAAAAGAAATTTACACTTTCCTTTCGAATAAGATTTATTTTTAAATTGCTTTGTTTTAGCCATGGGGATCATCAGAGAAGACAGAGTACACATTTCTCCTTTAATAGTTATCTTTAGCCAGGCGTGGTGCTTCATGCCTATAATCCCAGTGCTTTGGGTGGTCAAGGCCAGAGGATTACTTGAGGCCAGGAGCTTAGACAAGCCTGGGCAATGAAGTGAGACCTCTTCTCTACAAAATTTTTTTAGAAAATTGGCTGGAGATGGTGGCACACATTTGTAGTCCTAACTACTTAGGAGGCTGATGAGGAGGACTCCTTGAGCCTAGGAGTTCAAGGTTACAGTGAGCTATGATCATGCCACTGCACTCCAGCCTAGATGACACAGCAAGACTCTCTCTAAAACAAAACAACCACCAAAAAAAAAAAAAAAGAAACAAGTTATCCTCAGACTTGTTTCATAAGACTGTGAACACTGTTGTTAATAATCAGTCACATGACAACTCAGCAGGATGCAGGCTCTGATTCTGGTTTACATTTCAGAGGACTCCAGTGCATGATCCTGTTGTGATCATAGGAAACATGTCTCTAGTCTTCGTAGAGGAAGCCCAGAATGGGCCCAGGGAGAGGAAGCATCTTTCAGAGTCAGACCCTCCCTCAAAGCTCACAATGTCCAGCAGAGATTCTGATGAATCAGGGGTAGCTGTCAAGCAAACACACTGAATGAGCCTAAGTCTCAAAACAGAAGACTTGACTAAATGGCAGTGGTCATTCTCTGGAGCTTGGCTGGTTTTTCACACACACTCTGGTCTAAACAATGAACCCATATGTGATGTTATATCTGCTCAGAACCTTACATCTTCATGGTTCTGGCAAATCTTTTTTTCTCCAAGTTCAAGTTAGGCTTCTGTTTTGCCTTACCATCTCTATGACAAATGGAGTCAATCTGGTTACTCTAGTTATCAGTCTGACATCATCTGGTCATGGACTTGGCAGTCCATCTGGAACACTTATGGGTGTTCTCTATTATTTTGTGTTCTATTTGTCTTCTAAAACCATCTCTATTATTTTGTCTTCTATCAGCTGAGCAAAATGGTGCATTTTTTGTTATCTACACAATGCATTCACTTATGTCCTAGATCTCCATACTGAAAACACATCTTACTTTTTTCCTTAGACGTGTCTGCTGTCTAGTCTACTTTCCACTTTCAATGCTGTTTCTTTCAGCAACTATTTTACCAGGAATGCCCAGCTAAAACTGCAAAATCATATATTGAGGACAATGGCTATGGAAAAGAAGAAAGAACAATTGTGACAAATATAATCTTTAGGAGAATACACAAAATAAAATCAGGAGTGCTTATGGGCTGAGGTGTTATATGCTTTCAGATAGAATAGTAAACAAAATTGATATCTGTAGTGCGTAAAGGATGTCATAATTATCAAGTGAGAAAGTGTTGCATTCTGTAACCAGCACAAGTTATTACAATTATACCATGCTGAATTCATATCAAGATAACTTCACTTACTACTTGGGACTTAGACTAAAGGTATTTTACTTTGCTGAGTCTCACTTGGAGATCATTGAAAAAAATTAGGAATAAATCATGCAACAAAATGAAACCATCCACCATACTTTGCATATAACAGAAAATCAATAAATGAAGGTCATCGTCTGTCATAATTATCATTATCATTATTATTTCTATTACCACCTCTGAAATGTCATGATTAATATTCAAGATTGAAATAAAGCAATTAAAAATCAAATTCATTCAAAATAATCAAATATAATTTAATTAAAAAGTTAGAGGCAGTCAGCCATCAGTCAAAAAATATTGAGTTACTATATGCATTCCAAAAAGAAATGTAAAGGGATAGCATTACCCACAAACAATGAATAAAATAAAATTCCCTATATTTTATTTAAATAAAATAAACAGATGATGTATAAACAGCATCCGTAAAACCTACAACAAACATTCCAAAGGTGAATCTTCGTTACAATCAGATACATAAAAGAGGTGTTTGCTACATCTATTCATTGGAAGGCCTAACTAGCACAATAACATGAGAAAGAAATGTGAAGCAATTAGAAAAGAAGTAAAACTATAATTATTAGCAGATGATATGATTGTCTACATAAAAAAACAAATCTGTACATAAATTACTGTAATTAATGTGAGTTTAGCAAATTTGACGGAATGAAAAGTAATATTCAAAGACCAATTGCATTTTAATTACCAGCCCAAAACAAAAAAAAATGATATTATAAAGAGAGAGACAATTCACAATGGCAATAAAAGAATGTAACAGCCACAAAAGGATATAAAACCTAGGAATAAATCTAACAAAAAATGTGGAAGATCGTTATGTAGAAAATTGTAAAGTTTTCTTGTAAGGTATTAAAGTCGAACTAAATAAAGAGACATAAGATTTTTATGAACAGGAACATTCAAAAATGTAAAAATCTCGTCTCTCCAGACTAATCCATATGCCATTCCAACCAATATTCCAACATAAATTTCCATATAATTTAATTTACTAAATATATCCTCAAATAAAGATTGTGGTTATCCCTTTCTTTGTAATCATTCTTCTACTCTGCCCCTCACCCCCTTTTCAGAGACTCTTTGTAACAAGGCCTATTTAACACTAAATATGTGCCGAGCACTATTCTGAGCATTTTATATATAATAACACTTTCACTTCTCACAGCAAACTTTTATGGTAGGTACTATTATTATGCCAGTTTACAGAGAGGTTAAGTAACTTGCTAATAAGCTATGGAGTCAGGAATCCAACCACCCAGAAAGTCTGGCTGTTGTGTCCATTTTCTTACCCTCCAGACTATTCCGTCTGTTAGGCAAATATTGAAACCAACTTTCAACATCAGTTTCCTATAAAATTTCCCTCTCATTATTCTTCCTTTTGTATCTTGGCATTACTGTGAATTTGAGCTGTATCAATTTTCTTCCAAATTCCTGAGATCACCTACCTACCTTCCTTCCCTTCTTCTCTCCTTTCCTTCCTTCTTCCCTACTTCATTTTTTTCTTATTCTTTCCTTCCTTCTTCCCTTCCTTTCTTATTTCTTTCCTTCTTCCCTAATTCTAAGGATATTTGTCATTTCTAAGAAAATCTTTTTCACACATCTAATTTTTAAAGTATGTCAGCATATATTTCTGATATTATTCATTTATTTATGTTAAATATTTATACTAACCTAACATTCCTCTAGTTTGGAGAGGGGTTCTAGCTTTTCTGTTAACTTTGGTGCTCTGTCTTGAGGTTGTTGAGTTGTACTTGGCTATTGGTTTTTGTTACAAGTGATGGTGTTGAATTGCTGAATAGAAGAATACATTTCCAAAACTTAAATGTTATTTACTACTGAAGTGCAGGTTAATGAACTTTATGATTCTGAGAAATTGTCTTAGCAGATGAGGGTGAATGTTGGTTGTGCTGCCAGGATAGGTGTGTGAGGTGCTGGCATTTTGAATCTAGGGGGTCCATGTTCTCATCTGAAACATTTTTGTTTCTTAGCTCCTAGTAACCACGTCAGTCACTTAAAAGTGTAGCTAGATTGCAAATATTAACTTGGAGAAAAATGAAAAAGGTAATTTCTCTCTTATTCTCTTCTTTTTTATTTTATTTTTTCCCTCTGCCACCTTTATGAAGGGGAGTTTGCTGCGGCTTGACATGGCTTTTCTCAGCTTCCAACATTTATACCAAAAGCTCTTAATTTGGCTCAGTTCCTTTTGATTCCTCCCTCTCCCACTCAGATTCTTATTTTTCTCTTGGTGCTAAATCAGAATGAGGAGCAAGATCATGTCAATGTTGTTACAAGACAGGATTAAGGGCCAAACCTATTTATTGGCCTTTGAATTGCAAGGTTTAGATTTTATTGTACTCAGTTTTGGCTTCTATTTGTCAGACACCTGTGCTTACAAGTGATAGAAGTCCAACTGAAATGGCTTTGGAAGAGAAAGAAAGAGAAAAAGAAAAGATGGAGACTGAGGTAGGTCACAGAAGATAAGAATGAGCAGCTGGAACAAGCACAGTTCCAGGGACCACTGCCCCAAAATAAATGAAGACCTTTCGAACTCTTATTTCAGTTGTTCTTTTGCACTTTCTCCCTTCTCTTAAATCTTCTCCAAGAGGCAACAGACAGGTCTGTTGGCAGTTTTGGAGTCTCATTCATCCCATCCATAAAAGAGAAGAGAAAGCAACTGTGTTCAAAACCTAGGAAAGGCTCTTACTGGCCCGGCCCAGAGTACTTTATTACCATTTTAACCAATTGCTGCAGCCTTGTGGGTGCAGTGCCAAGTTGTCTGATTGATCACTCCCATCATCCCAATGTTTTTCAGCCTACAGTCATTACTCTTATCAATTTAGCACCTCTTATCAATTTAGCCAGCATGGTTTTTTAAACAAAATGGATGAGGCTAAAATAGAATGGAACAGATCAGAGTGCATCCCACTTAGTAAGAGTCAGGATTTTTTGTGAAACTTTTGATTCTGCAACACATATGTTTACATATTAAGCCTATAAATTAGTATTGCAGCACATTTTAAAAATGTATATTTTTTACTATAGGTCTGTCATACTCCAAAAGGGTTAAAATTCTCTCTTTACTGCACGTTTTATGTATTTTATTTCTATTAATAACGCCTCTGCTTCTGAGACATAAATGCTTTTGCTTGGCCTTTCAAAAAGGACGGTCTAGAAAATAATTGTTCAACCACGTAATTGCTTCGCTTTTCATTACCCTGTGGGTGTATTGGGCAGATACATCTATTTCTCCTCTGGACTCCAAAGTCAAAGGTTGTGTTTTGTGTGCATGCTTCTTTCTTTACTCTAGGTCAAACTGTATTCCACAGTCCAGTCTGGGAACTGACGTAAGCTTCTAGTTGTTAGACGATGGTAGCCATCAAAGAAGCTTAAGGTGATCTATAGCTAGGTTTAATAAAAGTAAATTTTAGACTAAAATCTGCCATATGTACAGATATTTATGAAAACATCCAACCACCACATTGTGCCAAATGCTCATTCCTAGCGGATGCAACACCATTCCAGAGACAGGATTTTGTTACCCTTAGAGTTAGTATCAGGCAAAAGGAAATCAATCTAAACCAATGCTTTGGACACAGGCTTATCTAGAAATGAAGCCTAGGGTACCCTCCATAAAACTACAGGTTACAGACCTTACTGAACTCTCCAGATCTGGACTCTGCAGAGTCCAGCTTTGGCAAAAATGTGGCTGATAGAGGGCATTGCAGGAGCGTCCTTTGGCCTGTAACCCTCTTTTACATCAGCCTGGCTGACCTCCCTGGAATGAGACCTCTTGGGGAAGTTGACAGCCCACAGAGTGAAACCTTAAACCAACTGGCACATACATACCTCCCTATATTAAAATATCTAAAGGCCAAATACAATCTGAACATGCCAAATAAAAAGCACTAAAGCACGTCCCTTAGGCTTGAAGAAATTAATCATCAGTTGACAAATTCATTATAACTTGATGGCAAATAAAACAGCCCACATGAACAAAACTGCTTTATAAGTGCTTTTCTGGATATCACATAAAAATGTCTTTCACAAAATTATTAGGTTGGTGCAAAAGTAATCGCGGTTTTTGCCATTACTTTTAATGCGATTACTTTTGCACCAACCTAATACAGCTTGCATGGAAATCCAGTGCTAAACTCAGCTTTCAGGAAACCAGTGTGACATAATGTTGGTAAAGAAAACAAAGTGGAGAGTATCAAGAGTATGAAGGTAATGAATGAAAGAATGGAGAGACTTCATTGAAATACTCTTGGGCATTATCGGCCTATACTTTTACTTGAACCTGGTGCCTGCCTTTTGGTTTTACTTTTTCTTTCCCCTCGAAAAGTAGGTCATCTACTTTGCTGGGCTTTATTATCTGGAGACGTTACTTGCCCTTGGCCTTGTGGTGGCTCTTGGTCTTCTGGGGCAGCAGCACGCCCTGGATGTTGGGCAGGACACGTCCCTGTGAGATGGTGACTGCCCAGCAGCTTGTTAAGCTCCTCGTCGTTGCGAATGGCCAGATGCAAGTGGCGCAGGATGATGCGGGTATTCTTGTTATCGCGGGCCGGGTTGCCAGCCAGCTCCAGGATCTTGGCGGTCAGCTACTCCAGCACGGCCGCCAGGTACACCGGCGCTCTGGCCTCGACCCGCTCGGCATAGTTTCCCTTCCGGAGCAGACGGCGCTGGAGCCTCGGCCAGGGAAGACCAAATCTGGGACTTCAGCGCGAGCCTCGCCGCCCTGCTTCCCACAACCACGTGTCCCCTGCGAAGTAGTGCCCTCTAATGCCAAACCAAAAGGACTATATCCCTTACACACACACACACACACACACACCCCTTAATGGCTAACTTCTCTGGAAGGTGCCTCATTTAAGCAAAGCAGAACTGCAGATACTTTTACATGCCTTTTTCCACTATTTTGTATGCAATCAGACTTTTTCCAGACTTTCTTTGAATGCAAGTATCTGCAGGATTTTCCTTATCACCTGTAGACACTTTTTCTCTTTTCCAGGAAGCTAGAAACAGATTTTGATATGCCTAAAGTTTTGAAGTGTTCTACAATCTCTAGAAAGGGCTCCAAGAAAGCCATGTATAATATGTATTTTTTTGTATAATTTGAGAATATTTATTTCTTCTATAGAGGGCAAGTAAATGAATTGGACGTGAATGTATGAAAGTCATTTGTTATGTATTCATGGAAATTAATAAGTATGTCATACATAGGTTAAGAAATGGGAGGACAAAGAGATACCTATATTCATGAGGCCTAAAATAAACAAGACACCTGAGCACAAGATACTTACGCTATACTAAATATACAGCTAACAGCTAACACTAAATATCCAGGGTACACCGAAGGTTATACGAGCACCCAGTATTTTCAAGGCCTTGATTCAGCCACCTACTGAGGACACCCCTTCTGCCACCATGTGTTCTCTGTTCAAGAAAGACACTACTATTCAGCCTTTAACAACAAGGAAGTCATGCTATTGGTGAAAACATGGGTGAACCTAAGGAACATTAGGGTAAGCAAAAAAAAGCAGGCACAACAATACAAACACTGCATAATCTCACTTGTATATGGAATTTAAGTGTATCAAACTTATAGAAGCAGAGAGGAGAACAGAGATTACCAAACGTTACGGGTTGGGGAAATGTTGGTCAAAGCATATAAAATTTTAGTTAGACAGGAGGAATAAGTTTGGTTCAGGAGATCTATTGTAAAACATGGTGACTGTAATTAATACAACGATTGTATACTTGAAAATTGCTATGAGAGTAGATTTTAAATGTTCTCACCACAAAAAGATACATATGTGAGGTAATGGATAATTATCTTGATTTAGCTCTTCTACAGTGTGTACATATATCAAAACATCATGTTGTACACTATAAATATATATAAGATTTATCTGTCAATTTAAAAAAAGAAATAAATAAAACTCATAGCTGTTTAGCATGTCTTTCTCACAGAGCAAGTATGTGTCATTATCCTCTCCTATGGTACTTTCTGTCTGTGGGCTCCCTTGTTGGAATCTCAGTGGTAGTCCTTGTAATCACACCATTAGCTGGGAAAGTTAATGTGGCAGAGAAAGACAGGATGTTTGCACATTCTGTACTCCCAGCGTCAGCACTATGGTCCTCCCATCTTGCTTGCTCCCTATTCTAAGTATGTAAAATTACACTATCTTTTTCCCTTGCTTCTTGCAGCAGATTTTAAATTTGTTTAACCAACCATGCATATCTATCATCTTTATTTGGCCTGTGAGATTTTCTGTTCCATAGATGACCTGCCTCCTTATAGCAAACTTGGAAGCTCCATCGCATCAGAATATTTTCCAACAAGATACCAGGGTTAAGATCAAGAAAGACGAGAGAAATAGAAGTTCAGTTGCAGGGAGAATCCAAGTGAATAATCTAGTAATCTTGTAAGATGTTGAAACAGATACACTGACATCTGATCCAAGGCCATGTGAATCATAAATTCCTTTTGCAATGGCATCCTTGAGTGGATCACTGGTAAGGCCTCCCACCTGACCCATTGTAACAGATGATTGACCATTACCTCCAGGCAGTTCAAAAGGCCAAATGCTTCTTGCTGCCTGGGGAGCTGGCCAAGCACACTTTTGGCTAACACCAAGTACACTAGCTGCCAGTGAGTTCCTTTTATCAGACTTCAACATCATATACCAAAGACAGTTTCTGAACTACCTTGGTTTTTAAAATTAGAGTTCTAGTTAATGTATTCTTGCTAATAATTTTTTGGTTGTGTTAATAATTCATGGATTGTGAATCACCCAATCCACTAGTACATTAACACAGCAGGGGGTGGGGGAGACATTTTAAATTTCTCTCAGCTTTAACATGTTTTCTTATGTGGTTTGTTTTCTTTAGCGGTTTGTTTTCAAGATTATAGAGTACTTTGTGCATATGCTCTAATGTACCACTTATGAAGTGACAGCCTCTGTTGCTTTGCTTTTTCATTGAAGTCTTTAAATATCATTTCGTGCTCTGAAGTTTAAGTATTATCTTCATAATGTTCTCAACCTTTTATGGTATCTTGGTTTAATCTGTTTCCTAATTTGCTAGTCCAACTCCTTCTCCATAATTTTTAAAATAATTTTTCCAATTTACTAAGATTTTGAATCAGTCCTGGAGACATTGGTCCCTCAATCTAAGTGCTATGTTTTCCAGGATCACTCTTCTTTTCCAGGTCAGATAATTCCTGCTCAAGTGAGGGTTGACTCAAAAAGGCAGCTTCTGACAGCAGTTGATTGTAGGTGGCTGGATTTATGACCCAAACTTGACCAGTGTCATTTCTTATAGACTTAGGTTAAGGAGGTTAGTTTCTCTCAAGTAGTTGAAGCTGAAACCTACAAAATTTAGGTGCTGTAGGAAGAATCTTTTCAAAGTACTCTTGGTACAGGCCACACTTGGGGACTAGGCTGTCTGGTGTTGCTTTCTGAGTGGTTCATGCCAAATATGAACGCTATAAAATCAGAGTGGAATTTGATCAACTTATTTATATGCATTATTTATTTTTCGTCCAATCAGAGACTGGGTTGTCCCTACGCTTTCTTTGAATATGGCAACTATAAATAGTTCCTACTTGGTACCATCTGACAGTCTTTTTATCTCTAAGCAGTGGGAGGCTGAATCTACTATGCCTGGCTCTTCCTTTAAGTAGTTTGCTATCACCATAAATGACTTTAAGAACATTTGTTTGCTATCTCCAAAAGCAACTCTAAGAAACTTTTACCAAAACTCAGAAGATTAGCATGAGAGATGCCCTACAGAGAACTACTCCATCTACTTTAACAAGATCTTGAAACAAGTGTGCTCCAACATGGGCGTTTCGTCCAAAGCAACATGTATTGAGAACTATTTTATCAAGGATATCGTCAATCACACAGTAGGACAAGACTCCCTCTAGGCTCATTGTAACAGCTACAGCACTATCGCCTCCAGAGAGAGCTAATGATCTGTGCACCTGCTCCTACCCAGGGAATTGACTTGGCATGCTATATCTGAGGACATCAAGGCCATTACCAACTCTATCCAAATAAGCTGCTGTTGAGGATTCAAAAAGCATAAGACAAAGGCTCTGTTCACAGCCATCAACATTTTCTGTTAATAGCTACCTCTTAATGTATTCATATTTCTGATGGATATCTCTTTGTATTACCTCTTTGTGAATTGTTCAGGATCCTATATAATTGACTTAGTAAAACTTTTCTCCTTTCTACCTTAAATATTAAAAAGTAGGTCTATTTTGTTTCTGATTTTTCCTAATGAGGGATAGCACATGTTTGTATGTTTGTGTTTCAAAAAACCTACTATGTGGCCAAAAATGATCTCAGTTCACCACGTGATTTAGTGAAGGCCCCTGTATTAGTCTGTTCTCATGCTGCTAATAAACACATACTTGAGACTGGGTAATTTATAAAGGAAGGATGTTTAATGGACTAACAGTGTTTCACAAAGAGAGTTTCAGAACTACCTTGATTTTTAAAATTAGAGTTCTAGTTAGTTCTAGTTAATGTGTTAACTATTATTTTTTAATAATTTATTGGTTGTGTTAATAATTTATTATTAACAATTATTTATTATGTTCACATTTTATTGGCCAAAGTAAGTCATATAGATATGCCTGATGCCAGTTGCATAGGAAAGTATCACCATCCCAAAAGGAAGAGCAGAGATATTTGTAATTAAAAATACAATTCATCACAATCCAAACTTCTGATCACAAATATTCAGTTCATGCTCCTTTCCACACACAAAATATATTCAATGGGTGCCCCTCTCCCACTCCAAGAAAGAAAACCCAAAAGTCCTATCCAGTCACAGCATCAGCATTGAAGTGCAGGATCTCATGATAATCTCTGCATAAGTCTGGACTGGGGTCCTTTTGTTCTGAAACCAATACAATGACAAGTCTGCCCCACCTCTACTCTACCGCACAACCGCATGTACAACAGTGGAACAGGAATAGGATAGCTACAAAAGTAGGAAACAGACAATACTCACTTGTTGGAGGAAGTTATGACATCATTCAGGGCAGATATTGCAAAGTTTTTCTACACTGGAGGTGTACTGATTAATTCCTTGCTTAGTCCGTAATTCTACACCCTCAGAACAGCTTGTTGTTTTCCATGGCCTTTGGCTCCACCTTCTGGGAAATATTTCTTTTCCATTATTCCTTTTGGCCACATTTGAAGCGGACATTGGATATGCCCCTCCTTAGGAACTGAGCATCTTTCACAGTCCATCTTCTGCCAAAAAAATGCAAAATAAATAAAATGTAAAAATTCGTATACCAGGGTATACCAATATATTTTTGAGTCCTGAAGTTACGGTCTCCTTTAGTCCAGGCTGATTTGTACAATTCTCAAGGCTCTTTTCATTGCCTTGCTTACAGCCAACTTTGCATGCTAACTTTACTTGCCACCCCTCCCCTCCCAATTAATTTGAAGATGTGCTCTACTCTCTTCAAATCTTTCTCTCAATTTAATTTTGGGCACTTCAAGCCTATCAGATTCCCATGAGAAATCCATGTTCTTTGTCTCATTTTTCTTAGCCATTTTGTTGAACCAAAAGTATTTACTAGACACTATCTTAATTCAGAGGTTTGAACAACAAACATGAACATGGTTGAACATGGTTCCCTCATTGTTTTGACTTTAGTTCTTCTTATGAGAATGACTTTTAACAAGGTTTTAGTTTCTTAAGTAATTTCTCAACTGAGATGAAGTTTTTTTCTTTCAAACCTAAAACTCTAGATATTCTGAAACGGGCCAATTATTTTGGGGCCTCATATATTTTTGGAGAACATTGTCAAATGCAACCAATAGTAACAAAGGCACACTACTAACATTCAATATCTCAACCTCTTCACCCAAAGCGAAAAGCTCATTAGATATATTATCAGCTTGCCAAGTTGCTTTAGGCAAAAGTTGAGTGTATTTCAAAGTTATGCTTCTAACCTCTAAAATGTGTTTTCCTTTGCCTCCTGGTAAGTCCTGAAGCCAACACTACACGCATTTGGACTTTTGTTTGTTCATTTGTTTGTTTCTCTTATGGTAGCATTTGACTTCTAGTACTATTTTTTTTTTTAAATCAGTCAGAACAGGATAGGTTATGTTGCAGTAGCAAATAATCCCCCAAATCTCAATAGTTTAAAAGAACCTCCTTCATTCTACATATGCAATGGACAGCTGTTGCTCTGTTCCACATCATCTTCACAATAGCACTGGGTTGATAGGACAGCTTCCATCTAGAATGTAATAAGTCTCATGACAGAAAAGAGAGAGCATTGAAAAAGTTTTTGACTGGAAATGACACATCATGTTGGCTCAAATTACAGTAGTCAAGTTAAACCACGTGAACAATTTTGATATTAATGAAGAAGGGAAATATAATCCTCAAGAGAAGGGAAGAAAATATCTGTGTACGAATCATTGGTGGACTCAAAAAGTAGAGTGAGCTTCGATCCCTGATGTCATCATTTTATCACTGCCTTACTTTTGAGCTGTCTAAACCAGTGTTTCCAGTTCACGAATTCAGCTATTCTAATTTACTACTTAACTCACATGTTAAGGTTTTGCTTTTCTTCAATGACGGTAATATCTGATTTCTGTACATTTCTTATACATAACTGTTTGGTCAATTGTTATTCACTCTTTTTGCTATTATAGTCATCATTTCCATTATTTCTTCTTATGTTCATTTATCTGAAAATTTGAGGATGGCTATTTGAATTTCCTTAACTCATGGTAGATTGTTTCCACATATGCTTTATAATTTCTGATGGTGAGAACATAGTAAGTGGAAGTTTGTTTGAGGGAACTATAATGGCTAGGAATTTAGCGATTAACACCTTTGAGATGATTTCTGTTTGATTCTGCTGAGTATCACCAAACTAACTATTTTTATGTTCGTTTCATGGCTTTCCAGGTCATGTACATATTGTACATTTGAATCCTAAAACAAAACAAGTACAAACTGGTATTTATGCACTCTCAACATGGGCTAACAGAGAAAACCCATCTTGTCTCCCAGTCCCAATAAACATGTGTTTTCTAGTTTACCTGCCACTGCAGCTATGGCCTTTTGTGCATCTTGGCTTTATGCAGAGTGAGAAGGGGGAAAAGAAATTCATTGAGGAAATTTTAATTTTAATGTCAAATAAAGGACATTAGATGGGTACATGTAACTAGAAAAAAATATGTTTAATTCTCTTGAGTTGTTGGCATGACGTTTTTTAAAGTAGGCTGATACACGATGGATATTGTGTAATAAGAGTTGGTTTTGACTTGACAATGTAGCTGAATGTAATTCAGGATAGGAAATATAATAGTCAATTACTTCTATTTCTATTGTGTAGGATGACCTTGGAAGTAGCAGTCATGACCAATTCTGGAAAAATTATAAAATAATAATAAAAAAGACTTGAAGGGAAAGAATCCATCTTACTGCCCTCAAATAGATTCATAGCAGCCCTTGAAACAGAAAAAAATTACCTAATATTATCATACTAACACACCAAAATTCTTCAATTATTTCCCATGTCAGTTTTTACCCCACTTGTTTTTTATTTGGTTTGAAATCATAGTAAAGATAAAATTTGAGGTAGGTATTTTAGACTTGCTTTTCTTTTGTAACATAACATTTTGAGAGCACCAGGGAATCTGGAAATATTCACTTAGTTATTCATCATTCAAAATATTGTTATATCCACTTTGTGTCAGACTATTTGTTAAGAACTAAACTAAAAGAAAAAGATGGGTCTGGGCATGGTGGCTCACGCCTATAATCCCAGCACTTTGGGTGGCTGAGGCGGGTGGATCACCTGAGTTTGGGAGTTTGAGGCCAACCTGACCAACATGGTGAAACTGTGTCTCTGCTAAAAATACAAAAATTAGCTGGGTGTGGTGACACACGTCTGTAATCCCAGCTACTCAGGAGACTGAGGCAGGAGAATCGCTTGAACCCAGGAGGCAGAGGTTGCTGTGAGCCGAGATCGTGCCGCTGCACTCTAGACTGGGCAACAGAGCAAGACTCCATCTCAAAAAAAAAAAAAAAAAAAAGATGATTACACCCTCTGGGAGATTACATTCACATAGAACAAATAAAGGTGTAGAACTTAAGATGTGACAAGGACACTATTGGGTGACTGACTCTTCCTGGGAACATTTATAAAGGCTTCCTAGGGGAGAGTGTGTTTGTATAAGAGTTTTCCAGGTCAGACAGTACGTACAGTGGAAAATGTATATGAAAAGACTGCATTTGGAAATCAGGGATTACATATTGTGACTAGGGGAAAGAGTCCTAGGGTTTGATACCTATTAGAGTTTCTAGGTGCTTCTGGACATGTGGATTGATTACAGCAATACTAAAAATACAAAAATTAGCAGGGAATGGTGGTGAGCACCTGTAGTCCCAGCTACTTGGGAGGCTGAGGCAGGAGAATAGCTTGAACCTGGGAGGCAAGGGTTGCAGTGAGCTGAGATTGCGCCACTGCACTCCAGCCTGGGTGACAGAGTGAGACTCCATCCAAAAAAAAGGAGGAGAAGGAGGAGTTAGTAGAAAACCAACAAGATATGGGAAGGAGAGAGAGAGCTGCAACACCCAAGAGGAAAAATAACAATGCTGAAATCAAAGTATAATGAAGGAGAGAGGATACCAGAAGCTATGAAATTCTTTCCGTGAGGCAATGGGGCAATGACCCTCGAACTGCTGAGTTAGCAGCAGTGACAGACTCAGTGCCAAATCATATAATAGGAAAAAAAAAAAAAAAAAAAAATCAGATAGAGGTAAAGTCCAGATCCAAAGAAGAGCATTTTTAAGCAGTAAAGCAGACAGTAGAACCCACTCAGCTTTCTAGGGTACAGGGGGCCTCCCTTCCAGGCATCATGAACAGTGGGGGACCATAACTAGGCATGACGGCTTCAGATACAGAGCCTGTTCATCTCCTGGTGTGGTCAGGCACTGCCTGCTGAGAGCAACCCCTTCCAAATGCTACTGTTGTGTTTAACTAGGGCTCTTGATAATCTGACCAGCTTTTGTCTTATTGATTTTAGGAGAAAAATGGAGCAACCTGCAAGATGAGTGGGATTAGCCTCGTGCTGTTTCCCATGCACACCATGCATGCACACTTGGCGAGCATGGCAGTTCCCTTTATTTTGTGCCCAGTTGTGATTTAAAAACTTTTAATTAATTAGTCTTATGAGCCTTCATTTGGGTTTAAATGCCAAATAATAACATTCTACCTTGTAAGAGGAGCCCTTTTAACCAAAGCAAGGCTTAAGTTTGGATAAATTTTCTCCTATTTATTATTCATCCACAAGTTATCTTAACATACTGAATACACACTAAGAAGACTCTCAGCAGTCTGAATAGTATGATAAATTAAAAGCAGTAACTTCTCAAAGTCATTGTGTATTAGTCAGGGCTCTCCAGAGAAATAAAACCAACAGAACATATATACATGAGCCTTTACCCAAATGTCATCTTTTCAATGAGCCCTCTTGCCTGCTTAATTTTTCCTTTTGGCATTCACCACCTCCATACAACATGCACTTTACTTATTTATTGTCTTATTCTCTTTCACATGGGCAGGGGTTGCATTTGTGTGTTTACTGCTGTATCCCTAGCACCTAGTGTGGTGCCTGGCATATGGCAGTTGTGTGATATATATATTTGGAGTGGAGGTAAAAGTCTCAACTTAGGCTATCCACTTTTGTGACAGGGACAACACAGGTATCACTTGTCATTGTACCTAGAGCATCTCACCCAGAGCCACAAAGAAGTGGCTCAAAGTATATATTAACAAACAACCAAACAGAATAATCCCATCTGAAGGCCAGGATATAATAAAAGCAACATATCTGTTTTTCGAAGGACATGGAGAGCATCAACCTTAAGACTAAAGACTAGGCCGGGCACGGTGGTTCAAGCCTGTAATCCCAACACTTTAGGAGGCCGAGATGGGCGGATCACGAGGTCAGAAGATTGAGACCATCCTGGCTAACACGTTGAAACCCCGTCTCTACTAAAAAAAAAAAAAAAAAAAAATACAAAAAACTAGCCAGGCGACATGGCGGGTGCCTGTAGTCCCAGCTACTCGGGAGGCTGAGGCAGGAGAATGGCGTAAGCCTGGGAGGCAGAGCTTGCAGTGAGCTGATATCCGGCCACTGCACTCCAGCATGGGCGACAGAGCCAGACTCCGTCTCAAAAAAAAAAAAAAAAAAAAGACTAAATTTGAGAAGCAATTATAACATTTCTGTTAAAAATTACCCAATGCAAATAATTAACTTTGAAGAAATATGTGAATAATGATGGTATCTGCAAAAGAGGAAAAGACTTCCTCAATTTCATTGTACCTTAGTTGTAAATAGTATTCTAGGCCACCATTTGGAACCTATTTGACACAGTTTAGTTCCTTTCTATGTTCCTAAGAGAGGGCAAAGGCCCTTTTACATCCAACCTCTGTATGCCAGCAGCCAAGTACGCCACACTCCAAAATGGCTAAACAGTCATCCCTCAGAGTCAGTTCCAAGAACTCCAACAAAAATTAGAGCTCATGGTGCCAGATTGGCTTCGATTTTCAAGCTTCTGGGTGATTACAAAGTTGTAAATAATGTTGCTGTCCACTGATTTTCATAATGCGGGCCTCTCTGCTTCACTATGCCTTCCTCTTATGTCCATGGTACCAATTTCTCTGATAGTTCCTCCAGGGGATAGGGTTAGATATGGGTTCGTAGTGGGGGATCACTGAGGGTAATTCACTCTTAAGACTAGCGAGCGCTTTCTGAATCTGAGGAGTCACATATTAAAAGAGGCAGGAACATCTTCTGATTTCCAAAAAGCAACTACATGACCACCCTGAAAGTGGTTTCAAAACATTTGAAAGCTAGCTGTTCAAGTTGACAAAAGCCATGGCAGTCCCCTGCAGGGAATGCTGATGGGCTCCGTTTCCTCTGCACATTAGAGCCATTTAAATGAAGTCATTGATCGTATTAAGTGAAATCACCCGGCTTATAGCTCAGGTCCTAAGAATTGTTAGTGGCACTTGGAGCTACAAAGAGGAGTCCCCAAAAGAAACGATTATCGCTTTATTTTGGCAAAGTCTGGCTTAAGTAGAACTGACCCTTTTCCATAATAATAAAAAAGGAAACAATAAATTTTTTATAAACCTATTTCCAAGATTTCTTGCCTCTTCTTGTCAGCATTTCAACTTTATTTGGTGGAACTATCTTTTCTCAATATATGTGATGTATTGTGGTTGTGAATCACGGTGTTCTGAACTCCCTTTGGAAGCTAAAAGGGTCTGTTGAGGCTCTGCCTACCAGCTCTCTAGGGTCTGTTAAAGCAAAAGAGTGAGCACTTTACTTAAATTTCACCAATTCTATTATCTTCTGAGACCTTAAATATTGAATAGAGGGAAAATACAAGTTCAAACCTATTTATTTAAACAATGGAGCAAGTTGCTACAGCTAAGACCTTTTGAGGCTGCCTGTTTCTTCAGATTTTCCTTTGATCCTCCGAGTAACCCCACCTCAATTTCTTTGAATAAATGTACTCATGGTTTAACCAACACACAGGTGGTTTCTTTAACTACAGTGCAAAAATCTTCACACATACAAACTTTTTAAAAAACAATTCTCAATATGAAAAAGAGAAATCAATATAATTGGCTATAAATTATTGGCATCTTTTCAAAGAGATTTTCTCAATAAAGTAACGGTGAATTCCCAAAATTCTTATGACTTTGTTAAAGGACTCAAAATAAACACATATTCTGGCTGGGCAGGTGGCTCACGCCTGTAATGACCGCACTTTGGGAGGCCAAGGAGGGCGGATCACTTGAGGTCAGGAGTTCAAGACCAGCCTGGCCAGTATGGTGAAACCCCGCCTCTATCAGAAATACAAAATCAGCCGGGTGTGTTAGCGGGTGCCTGTAATCCCAGCTACTTGGAAGGCTGAGTCACGAGAATTGCTTGAACCCGGGAGGCAGAGGTTGCACTGAGCCGAGATCGCGCCATTGCACTCTAGCCTGGGCAACAGAGGGAGACTCCGTCTCAAAAAAAAAAAAAAAAAAAAAAGAAACCTCATATATTCTACAAAGCAAGTGATAAAAATCAAAATATGACAATGGGCTGAGAGGAAAGGGAAACTAGTAGTATTAAAGCAAGTATTTAATGAACAAATAATGCTAAAGCAAAATTTTTATTTGTTTTCGTTTTTTGGTTTTTGGGTTTTTTTTTTTTTTTGAGACAGAGTCTCACTCTGTCGCCAAGGCTGGAGGGCAGTGGCACTGTGTCGGCTCACTGCAACCTCCATCTCCTGGGTTCAAGCAATTCTCCTGTGCTAAGGCAAATTTTTAAGGATTTTAAATAGTAAATATTAGAAGGGATACTGCTTAAAGATAAACAATTTGGATAGAGAAATGGTCTTCAGATTATTTTGATTGTACAATATGTAAAACAGTTTTGAAAACTTTAGGCATTCCTTTGAATATTATTAACTTGATTTCTGAAACTTTTCATCAAAAAATAAATTGTTTTGTAAATAAAAGGAAACATTAAACATGTTATAAGATGAAATAAGATGAAGACTGACTATAATTAGAGTAAGTATTTCATGGCATAAGTTTATTTTAATAAAAGTTTTAACCACTTTATTGTATAGTTCATATCAAGTTTTTAAAATATATATTGAAACTTGGTGCTCTGGGAAAATATGCCAGCTTCATTTGAAAGAACCAGTTCCTATCCTGTACTGCTTCAGTTATTCTGAATTCAGAACATTCCCACTCTGGCCAGTCCTCTCTTTAATAAAACATACAATACTCTGAATATTCTCAGTGATTTAAAAAAAAAAAAAAAAAAGACACACAGCAGACAAAAGAAGAGGGAGCAGGCAAACTAAGAGCCAAGGCAAATGTGTTAATCATTAGCAGGTTATCCCCAAACCAATATTTGGAAGTACCCCTTTGTTGACAACCAGAAAGTGTTTACACTTCAGGCATTGCACCAAAATAAAGTGTGGATGCCTTTCTTTTCTAAAGTGGAAGGAGGGATATTGTGGACATAGGCACATTATCAGGCAATTTTAAGAAATAACTTGAAATTGATGGAAATTGAGAAAGACTTTGGAAAGTGTTTGCCTGCCTCTACCACCAAAAAGTCCATGGAGAAAGAAAAGCAAAAGATCCAAAAATGAAAGTCAGCAGAAACTAGAAAGATGGGCAACAAAGTTTTACCATACAGATAAATAGATGAGAGAGTCTTAGTAAAGAAAACACAACAAATTGAGAACAATCACTAAATAAAAACAAAATCGAAGGAAACTCTAAGACCACCAGCCAAAAAGCAAGGGAAAATGATTAACACCTTGGGACACCTTGGTGAAGAAATTCCAGGGTAAAGAGAATCCTATAGCACCCAGCCTAAACATGGCTCTCCTACAAAAATTAGCTGACCAACTAGACTTCCTCATATTGGACATCAGAAGAGACTAGCAGGAAGTCAATACTGTTCTGAATAAGACAAATTGCAAAACAAAATTTCTGTTGCCAGCTAAGTTAATATTACAATGTATTAAGGCGCCACAGTGATCATGTAGAGTACTAAGAAAGAAATTCTTTGCTATTCTGGGACTCAGAGTCTCATCCAAGTACTGCTCCAAAAAATACTCCATTGAAATGTTTTGAGATGAGGAAGGATAAAGGATGGACATGAAAAAACAAAAAAAAAACCACTTCATTGTCCAGGGCTATGCTAAGTGAGCAAGAAGTGTCCAGTACTCAAAATTAAGGAGGCACTCACTCTCATGTGCTAATTCTATTCTTCATGAGCCTGAAAAAGGATGCCTCCTTAAATATTGCTCCCTGGGCACTTCACTTGCCTCACCTTGGTTTCAGTCCTCAAATTATGTTCAAATAACAGTGGCAAGTACAATACCCAATAGAATGCAAACGCTATAACTCTTGTATGGAAACTACTCAATGCAAAATTAATACATTAACTGCAAAACGTCAGAGCAAAATTTCCAGAGAACGGTAATGAAACCAAGAGTGAGGTGACAGGTTGCCTCAGTGTATCTGTTTTCTTATTATATGTAAGGAGGGAGACATGGCTGGGCATGGTGGCTCATGTCTGTCATCCCAGCATTTTGAGAGGCCAAGGCAGGAGGATCCCTTGAAGCCAGGAGTTTCAGACTAACCTGAACAACACAGCAAGATCCCTGTATCTACAAAAAAAAAAAAAAAAAGCTGAGAGCTGAGAGTCAACAGCTGCTTTTTTTACTATATAGGTTATTAACTTGAGAAATAAAGCATTAAAAGAACAATGAATTTGGGAGCACAACACAGCAAAATGTAATCTGCCCACAAAAGTGGACTTAGAGGAGAAATTTTCCTCTAAGCCTTAACCTGTTTCATAATTAAATACAAATGAATGAAAAATAAATAAAGTAAGTATCCAAAACAAAATTTATATGAAGTAAAGCAAAGGGAAATAGGACACAAGCTTGATAAAAGATAAAGCTAATAGATTATAAAATAAAAAGACGGCCAGGAGAGGTGGCTCAAGCTTGTAATCCCAGCACTTTGTGAGGCCGAGATGGGCGGATCATGAGGTCAGGAGATCGAGACCATCCTGGCTAACACGGTGAAACCCCGTCTCTACTTAAAAAATACAAAAAACTAGCCGGGCGTGGTGGCGGGCGCCTGTAGTCCTAGCTACTCAGGAGGCTGAGGCAGGAGAATGGCATAAACCAGGGAGGCGGAGCTTGCAGTGAGCTGAGATCGGGCGAAGGCAGGTGGATCATCTGAGGTCAGGAGTTTGAGACCAGCCTGGTCAACATGGCGAAACCCCGTCTCTACTAAAAATACAAAACTTAGCCAGGCAAGGTGGTACATGACTGTAATCCCAGCTACTCGGGAGTCTGAGGCAGGAGAATCACTTCAATCCGGGAGGCGGAGGTTGCAGTGAGCCGAGATCAAGCCACTGCACTCCAGCCTGGGTGACAGAGCAAGACTCTGTCTCAAAAATAAATAAATAAATAAATAAATAAATAAATAAATAAATAAAAGACAAGCTATTCTTAAAATTAGTAAATGACTAAGTAGTCTAATGAAGGAGAAAGAAAGCACACATGCAATTGGGTCAGAAGTACAAAGAAGCTAAAACCTCAGATATAGATAAAATGAATATATTATTAAAAAGTTAGTCTGATAAAACAGTTGAAAATTTTGCAAATATACTGTAAATAGTGTGTAAAATAGATGATCCTCCAAGATAACATAAATGGTCAAAATTGATCAAAGAAAAACACAGAACCCCTTAAAAGACCAATAACTGAAGGAAATTGAGAAAGTTATCAAAGAAGTCTCCTCAAAATGGCTTTCAGCCTGCATAATTTTTACAAACCAATGCTTTCAAGCTTTCAAATAACAATAGCAATTATAAAAATTCCATTCTAGTCAATCTTTTTCAGAGTAATGAGGAAAAAGGAAAGTTCTCCTTTCTTATTTTTGAAATCAGCATAAGGTGCATATCCAGACACAAAAAAGATACACAAAATACATGTGTGCGTACAGAGCCAATCTCATATATCATCAGTACATCAGCCAAAGTCCTAAATAAACTATTAATGAATCAAATTCTGTTGTACATCAAAAGAATATTCAAAGGAAAGCTCAACATTAAGAAATACATTAATATAATTCACAATATTTAACAGTGAAGGAGAAAAAGCAGGTCATCTCATCATTAGATAGATGACAATAAGTTATTTGAGAAAAGTGAATTAATTTTCATGACTATTAATGGTAGAAACAATCCTTTAGGGATGGGGAGGGGAGATGAGTTAGAAATGTTTCCTACTAGTCCACAATTGCATCTATTCTGAAGCCATTAGGAATGTGAATGGTAACTCTTCCTCAAACCATCACATGAGGAAAGAATACGCTGAAAGTCTGACACACCAAAGTCATCTGTCAGGAATCAGTCAGAGAACCTGCTGGGAATACCTAGGCATGATGAGTCATCATTGTTCTTACCACCCGTGGCAACGGATGCAATTGGAAGCAACTGATGCTTTCAGGGTCATGGTTTCTTCGAAGCCTGAGCTCATTAATTTTGCTGTTTGAGAACTTGCAGTTTGATCCAAAAGCTGACAGCATCAATTATCCCATTGCCTTCCTTCCTGCTCTGATACTGGAAGTTCCAAGAAAAGAGGAGGTGGAAGAGGACCAAGAAGAACATGAAAGCAGAGGACCAGGGGCCGGACGCGGTGGCTCACACCTGTAATCCCAGCACTTTGGGAGGCCAAGGCAGGCGGATCAGTAGGTCAGGAGATCGAGACCATCCTGGCTAACACGGTGAAATCCCGTCTCTACTAAAAAATACAAAAAATTAGCCGGGGGTGGCGGCGTGAGCCTGTAGTTGCAGCTACTTGGGAGACTGAGGCAGGAGAATGGCGTGAACCTGGGAGGCGAAGCTTGCAGTGAGCCAAGATTGAGCCACTGCACTCCAGCATGGACAACAGAGCAAGACTCCGTCTCAAAAAAAAAAAAAAAAGCAGAGGACCAAGACCCCTTCCCAACTGCTCCACAGGTCAAAACGAAGTCAGAGCAGAAGCTCTCAAAAGGATGATACTTCGAATTTGCTTTCTGTTTTATTTTCTACATATATAAAAGTGCACAAATCGTAAATGTACAATATTCACCAAGTAAACACACCTCCAAGTCAAGAAATAAAATATTTCTAGTACTCCAGGAGCACTTCTTAAGTACCATCCATCCAGCCACGACCCCCATCCTTGCCCAAGGGAAATCACTCACTGATTTTTAACTGGACAGTTTGGTTGTAGCTGTTTTTAAAAACTATTTTATAAACCTTTAAAAGAATGTACCTTTTGTCTTCCTTCAATCAATATCGTGTTTATGAGACCCATTCGTCTCTTATGTATTAGGGTCTGTTAATTCTTATTGCTATATAAATAGACCGTGGTTTATTTACTCATTCTTCTCTTAACAGACAACTTCCTGTTTGGGCTATTACAGATAGTGCTCCTATGAACATTGTTGTGCATGTTTTATGGATGTATATGTGCATTTCTAAGTAAAACGTCTGAGTCACTGGAATTGTACATTTAACTTTAGGAGATATTTCTGAGCAGCTTTCCAAAGTTCACATTCGTAGCATATGAAAGTTCCAGTTGCTCCACACGCTTGGCAACATTTTGTCTTCTATCATCTTTCATTTTATCCATTATGTTAATTTTATAGTGGTATTTCATTGTAGTTTTGATTTTCATTTCTGTAATGACTAATGAAGTTGAACATCTTTTTATATATTAAGGAGCCACTTGCATTTTCTCTTTTACGAAGTCCCTGTTCAAGTCATTGGCCCATTTTTTAGTTGGGTTGTCTGCCCCCCACCCTTCTTTGGTCTTTTTTTCTCTTTTTTCTGTACATAATTTGACTACCTATTATACTCTGTCTCTCTTTTTGCTTCTACTTCTTCTTTTAGCTTTCTGAAAACCCCCCTTTCTCTTTATATTGTCAATACCATGAAGGCAAAAGTCAATGTTCTCATCTTAGTATCATTCTCAGGGCCTGACACTGTTTTTCTGAAAAATCTGCTCAAAAATACACGTTGATTTGCATTAGGAGATTCTCTTCATCTGCTGAATTAGCCCAAGGTTCTTGTCCTAGCAGTTTTTAAATAGGATTTAAAATATGGTGAGAACCTCCTCTCTAGACATGTGGCAAAACCAGATTCAGCTCTGTGTGAGGAGACAACCTAAAGGATATGTTTTAAGTGTTAGGAGCCAAATTATCTCCTGTTAGAGTTGATGCTGCCTGAGTATCTTGGGAAAGTAAGAAAAATATGAAGAAGGTTAAATTATCTTTTTCTACCCTCAAAAAGAACTTCTCTTGTATGTGATACATTTCTATGCCTTTTCTCATCTTGTTATATCTTCAATATTTTTCTCCCCCATATAAATTGTCATTTCACTTGAAAGTGTCTCTGTCATCTCCCTCCAATTTTCATCATATGGTCTAAACTATATTGCTATCCCTTCTGGAAGTATCTACATTGCCTTCCTTTACATCCATTCTTCTCACAATACAAGCTTTCCAATTCTATCCTCTCTGTCCTTGATTTATAAGTTAACCTCATTTATTTAATCTTTTCTTGATCGTTTTCTCATCATTAATCTCTTGCAATTGGGCTAGGATAAATATCTGCTTAATCTGATGGAAATATCTGAATCTAAATAATTTGAAAATGGTCTATTTTATTTTAGCATGTAAATTTTAATAGAATTTAACCGCATAAATAAACGTCCATGTTTTACAATGTATAAAAAATAATAAAAACTTTAATTCTGGGGATTATAGCTTTACAGTTCTGATGGGTGCTGAGATCTGTAACATATGGTTACAATTCCGAGCAGCTCTTCTCTGTATCCAATAACCTGCCCCACTATGAAGATATTTATCAGTGATCATTTTCACATGAATTTTTATTTATTTAGTACTTTCCAATGAGGAAAATTCAAAGGCCACATGGATTTTCAAGTTTGTCCAGCTGTTGTCAACCCCAGGTACATGCTAGAAACCTCTAAGGAGTATCTAAAAATTAGTGGTATCCGGGTTCCACCCCAGACCAATTCATTCAGAATCTCTGGAGTGAGTCCCAGGCATCAGTATCTTATAAAGGCTCCCCAGGGAAGACTAACACACAGCGAGAGTTAAGAACTGCTGAGTCTATGGTCAAGAATATGAAGATAAGTAAAAAATGTTTAAAAAGTTCATGCTCAGTACTGCATTTAAGTTTGTAACTTTATGTCCTCAGAGGCGGGTGAGGGTCCTCTCTTTGGCCCAGTCTTGAAGTTCTGCTTGCCCAAATGTGACGTAAAAGACCAGGCCAAACATGTTGACTGCAGCAGACAGGAAAAAGACATTCCTCCAACCAGACTCAAAATCCTAGAGGTAAAAAACACAGAAAAATGATCAATCTCACAAGCTCCTTCTACACCAGTTCTAGAAGCCCTCCAAGTTGTGTATTGCAATGTTGATCATGAGGAATATAATGAACAATGTGCAGTAGCTACTTAAGAAAGTTTATGAAACTATTGGAGACAAAATGGCCAAAATGCACATCGGGTCCTGAGCTGAGATGGTTATTTCTTTAAATAAAAATAAAATACACTAATGTTTTTCTGACAATTTGGATTTCAATGTATAATATTACTGATTTAAAATTATGCCTAAAATGGCACCATGGCATCGTGTTTGTGTCTTCTCTGTTTTTTTATTTTGGTTTGGTTTGGTTTGGTTTGGTTTCGGCTGTTGACATCTATCACTACAACCCATCCCAATTCAACACGAGTTCTATTTGGTCTTCTGTGTGACCCTCCTCAGAAAGCCCTACTAAGTAATTTCCAGCATTATAGTCACAGTGGATTCCTAGCAGTTTAGTCAAATATTAACCTGGCAACTTGATCACATAGAAATACAGTAAAAATAAAACTTCTCTTTGTAAGTTGGTTCTCGTCAGTCCTTCCATCCCTGACTGGGTCTGTCTTTTTGTCTTCCTCATGAGCCTGCATTTCCAAATACTGAGAAATCCTCCTTGCAATGTCTCACAGCCAATCTCTTTTCAGCCATTAAATTGTCTTTAAACAGGCCTTGGGATACTTTGTTTCCCTTTTGTGATTTTTTAAAAATTGGAATTAGTCTGAACATATTCTTCATGATCTTCTTATGCCCCTCTGTTTTCATCTCTTGCTATTCCTTGACATGTGTCATTCATTCTATTCATAACTAAGAATTGTTTCATGCTCATGTACCTCTAGGAAGCCATACATGCTGTCTTCTGCACCAGAACAGCTCATTTTAATCAATCTCATGTCTATTCATCTTGAGAAAATAAGCTTATATTTTTCTTTCCCTGGGAAATCTGACCTATCAGAGTCTGATTTAGAGGCTCATGTAAATAGAGTAATTGTGTTGCCATCCAGACCTTGTGAGCACTGTGTGTATCTACAACACCTAAAACAATACCTGCCACTTGAAGATGTTCAATAAACTGGCCCAACCTGACTGATGAGGAATCCAGTGGCAGTGGAAGAGATGATTCCTGCGATGAGCCCAAATCCTCTTGAGATTCCCATGAGGAAACTTGCATATCTGTGGGAAGATGATTTTATAAATGATTTTATATAGAAAGCCACCTACAGCTTCTGCAGCAACTCAACTTTAACACAGTTCAGCTCTTATGGCAAAGTCATTTTGCTTAATGCAGTTTTTCATTCACCTAAAGACATTCAGGGCAATGTCTATTTGCCAAACCTGAAATTACCAACCTACTGAGTCAATAACCAGGGAGCAATGCAGTCTCTTTGGGAACCGAGTTTCTTTACCCTGGCAGCTCAGTGTAGAAGCCAGTTTGTGCAACGGGCAGGACACAGACTCCAAAGCCAAACTCCCTGGGTCCAAATCCTGGCTCTGCCTCTATGTGACCATAGTCACACCATTTAACCTCCTTGTGCCTCAGCCTTCTCCCTTATAAAATGGGGATAACAATAGGACCTACCTAATGTAACTGTGAGGATTAGATGTGTTAATACATGGCAAGTCTTGGCACAGGAGCTGGCTTACTATGACTGTATATATATGTGGTAGCTAATATGAACAACACCATGGAAACTTTTCTAAACCACATGTGTGGGCCTTTTCCCAGCATACACAGTTCAATCTCTGTTAGGGAACCTTGGGAAGCTTTTTATCAAAATGATTACTGGCCAAGGCTGGAAATTGTTGTTCTAAAAATGCCACATTTGTTGTTCTAAAAATGGCCATAGACAAACATTTGTAGTTATTTGTCTCTCTGCCATTAGTGCATGTCAGTAACATTAAAGAGTTTCACGGTGACTACTAAGGTCTAACACCTCTGGAGGGGTCTGGAGGAGGGGAAAAAACAGGTAGAGCTCTTACCTGGGCGCGATATCTAAGGTGTTGATGATAAACCCTGAGTCACATAGGTTACTGGTCCCAGGAATAAGTATCAGCAAAATAATGGTTATCACGTAACTGGATGCCACAAAGGGCAGGGCCACAGCACATATTGATGGAAGGAGGAGCCCTGGGCAATGAGGACATGCTGTCAGGGAACCCTCTGAGACCATGTGCAGAAAAGGAATTGGTTAAATGAGCCCACACGCTTATCCTTACCAAGAGATGAGAAGAGCTTTCGCACAGTGATCAATCTGAGAAGATTCCTGGACAAAAGGAAATCTGCCAGCTGACCTCCTAGAATTGTACAGCTTGCAGCAGCAATAAAAGGCAGAGAGGACAGAACTCCACTCTGAAGGAAGGAAATTTATACAGAGTAGTTACAGAGATATGTTAGCACCAAAATTTATCAGTTACACAGACCAGCCATTAACTTACTCCCATGATATTGTGGGTTGTTTGGGGGAAAATTAGCGTCATTTTTTACACTAGATGAACACTGTCTCAGATAAGAGGGCCAGAAGCTGCATCACTCTGGGCTCCAGAGAAAAGCAATATTGATTTCTTGGTTGTTTTTTATTTTTGAGATGGAGTCTCACTTTGTTGCCCAGGCTGAAGTGCAATGGCACGATCTTGGCTCACTGCAACCTCCACCTACCAGGTTCAAGCGATTCTCCTGTCTCAGCCTCCTGAATAGCTGTGATTACAGGCGCCTGCCACCATGCCTGGCTAATTTTTGTATTTTTAGTAGAGATGGGGTTTCACCATATTGGTCAGGCTGGTCTTGAACTCCTGACCTCATAATCCGTCTGCCTCAACCTCCCAAGGTGCTGGGATTACAGGCATGAGCCACTGTGCCCAGCCCAACAATATTAATTTCTAAAAGAAACTTTGGAATCAGTTGGTGTGTTAGTATAGCATAGTGGTTAAGAATACAGATGCTGCAGCAGCTCTACCACTTAGTATTGTGCAACCTGAGGCAAGTTATCTCACCTCTAAGTGTCCTGTTTCCACATCTGTGAAAAGGGAATTATAACAACACCTATCTCAAGGTCATTGTGAAGGTTAAATTAATGGTTATATGTAAAGCCAGAATGTAACAGGTAACACAGAACTGTTTCTCCTTATTACCATTATCATTTTCATAGAAGTATAGGAAGTAAACTCACATCTCTGATGTTAACATGGAGCAGAGTACTGATGTACGTTGGTAGGTATGTTAGGATGATGGTGCACAACCAGAAATGGCTGAAAAAACCCAGGAAAATGGCCCAAAGTGGTAGGCATGTGACCATCGCCTTTATGGGGACAGCACGTCTAGGAAAACTGGGCTAAAAAGAAATATCTAATCAGCATGAGTATTAGAACAGCCAAGATGGTGCCTCTCGGAGGAGATCCACACCCTGCCCTAGAGACCACTGCATGGGCCACAGGTACAAGGTGTGCACTGTACCTGTTGAGCCAGTGAGGACACGATGTGCTCCTTTTCCCTAACACTTATGCATGGGTGATGCATGGGGTCATCATAAATCACTGTGAACCATAGGAGACAGCAGACACAGCCAGTGCTACCTGGGAAGAAGGTATAAAATTAGTTTTTAGGTAGATTTGTTTACTACGGGAAGGGAGTTTCCTCTGAAGTGGCATGCCTCTCCCTTCTACACACTAATCAATTAATGCTTATTCTACCATAAGGACCTAAATATTCCCATTCTTTCTTTCAATCCTTCTACAAACCTGTTAAAGCTTTTAAGATACTATGTCTCAAATAGAAAGCCACCTTTTGTCAATGTCAGAGCCCTCTGGAGATAACATGAGCATGGCATTGTATAGCTGATTAACTACTTTAAAGCCTCCAATGATTATAGTGTTATGTATTTTGAGCAGCAACTTCTTAATGCACACATAAATTGTCTTGTGGAAGATCTGAATAGTCAGGATTGCAGTCACACATACTCGAAACAACCTTCCATGAAATCATGTGGCAGGAAAAAATTTCCAATGCACTTACAAGAGACAGTGTTATTTGTATTCAAGCCATACATCCATTATGGATTCCCAAAAGAAATATTTCTGTACAATACCTGGTTAACATGCACAAACCAAAATAATTAACACCATTAATGAGAAAGCCATTCAGGCCAGGACTATATTTAATGATACCATTTGGCTATAACAACAAAATCAAGTGTAGAAAATTGTCTTATTACTGGAATTTGTTATTTGAAGAACATTCTATGTTAAAAGATTCTGAGGACTAGTTTTCTTTAAATTCCATCTATTTACTGGATTCATTGATTCTTTTATTTTAAAGCTAAAAATCAGGCACTATGATGATACCCAAGTGATGAAAACATTGTAGAATGGATTCCTTGCCTCAAGCATTTCACAGTTTAGTGGAAAGAAAAGGAGAAATAAATAATTACACACCAACATAACCTAGAGAGGAAATATCATAAATGAGAGAATGCCAGAATCTAATAGAGTAAGCCCTGGAAGGGCCCATGGGGAAGGGCACAGTTGAATCGAGCTTTGCAAGATGAACTTGGTAGAGAATAGGTGAACGGCATCTTGGGCAAAAATAATAATTATAATAAAATATGAAGACACATTGAAGATGTACTTCACTATCTCTGACATCTTAACTGCATGTAACAGGCACTTTAGATGTGGTGGTAGAGATTCTGCAGAAGATGCTTAATATGGAAGCACAAGACTGCATCACAAGTCAGTGCCATGTGAATAGTCAACTCCTCTATCCTGTGCATGTGGCTTCCCAGAACCACCAGGAAGGTGTTAATCAAGTTGTGTGACTAGATTAAAAATGATACCAACCGTTGACATTTGTTATCATCTTCCATTTGATAAAGGACATTTTCTTTCATATAGGAAGAATGTGGGTGATGTAGGTGCCAAAACGGATGCTCAGGAAATGGAGGCATTAGGATTTAAGAGAAAGTGACTCACCAAAGATGTAGAAGATAAAAGGCCAGCCCAAGGCCTGTGAGATTAGTCCCCCCACACAGAGGATGATGAAGGATCCAAATGCTGATCCTAAGGGGAAGAGGGAGAAAAACACTTATGAAAATAGCAAAGGCTGAGACTTCATGGCCTCTCTAAACATTGTCCCAACAGTGAGATGGCAGACTTAGAATTATTGGGCAATGAGAGTAATTATTTCTGCTCACAGATTTTCCCCAATAAAGTAATATATATGATATAATTAAAATTAATAAATAATAGTAACAAACCCTCTGATTCCTCAATGACTCCTCAACACCAATGTGACCAAATCTAAATCCCTTAGTTTGTCACAGCAACTCTCTGCTATCATAGCCCATTAGTATTTTCTTGTGATTACAGTTGCATTCTTGTATGATCTAATATGAGGCTGGGGGCAGGAAATGAAAGACTTACAAAATTCAGTAAGACACAGCCCCTGCCCTCAAAGAGCTTCTGGTCCAATTGGAGAGAAAAATGTGAATAAAATTGATTGTCACTAGTGAAATGCCATGTAGGCTTTGGAGTCTACATTAAAAAAAAAAAAAAAAAACAAGAAACATAATTCACAGAGACCCATAGTAAGAAATGCATTTTACAGGGTAACATAACACACACACCAATATACATAAACACTTGTACACACAACCACACACATATGCCTCAATGGTTTCATGAATCAATATTTAACTTTACCATGTCCAATGCACTCCAACAATTTCTATTCTATTCTATTCTATTCTATTCTATTCTATTCTATTCTATTCNCAATTTCTATTCTATTCTATTCTATTCTATTCTATTCTATTCTATTCTATTCTATTCATTTTTTAAAATAATGATTTTAACCCACTGAATGGATTTTATGACTCACTAATGGGTTCCAACCTGTAATTTGAAAAAAAAAAGATGTAAAATATAAGTGTGATAATAAAACTACAATGTGCGTGGAAGTAATAATAATAATTGACAATAATTATAAGATTTAGGAAGTTTTTACATAAGCTACACAATAGGATAGATAGAATTTTGGCACAAGGAGCAGGGGCAAAGAACTTTCCAGGCATATAAACTAATGGGAGCAGAGCCAGAGGGAAGTGCAGTGCAGATCTATGTGGGGAGCAGCCAATGTCCGGTGCCACTAGAGCCATGCTTGCACAGGGGAGTTGAGTGGAATAAGGTTGGGGCCAGATGGCTGAGAACTTTTGTATCCATGCAATAAAGAGGTCAGTCTTTAGTCTGTAAACATGAAGGAACACATTGAAAATTATCAAGCAGGTGAGGAAAAATGCCCCATCTTTACTTTTTTTTTTAATTTTTTTTCTTTTTTTCTTTTTTTTTGAGACAGAGTCTAGCTCTGTCGCCCAGGCTGGAGTGCAGTGGCCAGATCTCAGCTCACTGCAAGCTCCGCCTCCCGGGTTTACGCCATTCTCCTGCCTCAGCCTCCCAAGTAGCTGGGACTACAGGCGCCCGCCACCGCTCCCAGCTAGTTTTTTGTATTTTTTAGTAGAGACGGGGTTTCACCGTGTTAGCCAGGATGGTCTCGATCTCCTGACCTCCTGATCCGCCCGTCTCGGCCTCCCAAAGTGCAGGGATTACAGGCTTGAGCCACCGCGCCCGGCCCTCATCTTTACTTTAGCAAGATAACTTGGTTTTGGTGGAAGGAAGGTTGAAAGAAACCAGTCTAGAAGAGAGAGAGATCAGCAGATAGTATTTGCAAATAGAGGAGGTGGGGACAACTATGATGGAAGGAAGCAAGAAAGCAGGAGGGTTACTTGAGGTAAAAGTCTGCAGGATGCAGCTGTGTAGTGGACCTAGGAGTGAGAAGCTTGATGGAATCTTAGTTCTGCTCTTCGAGTATATACTCTCAGCATGACGGGCTGGGAAGAACAGCACTGATAAAGTTGTAGAGGCCTTAGCAGGATCACATACCACGGAAAGGCAGTCTAGCATAGTGATTAAGGGTGTCTGCTCTGGGGCTAAAATTTGCGTGGCCTTAAATCTCAGACCTACCGCCTGCTGGCTATTTGTATTTGGGCAATTTTCTTAATCTCCACCTTCCTTAACTCCCTTCTCTGTAAAATAAGAATTTAAAATGGTACTTACATGAGAGGGTTGTTGTGAGAATTAATTAGCTCACAATAGAATAGTCAAGAGCTTAGAATAATACAGAAACTCCAAACTCTTCTAGCCTCATTTCTCTCCTTACCACTTGGAGCTGTGGTAGCCTTAATTCTCACTGCAAAATCATTACTAAGACGGTGTATATATAGTTTACTTGATCTTTTTTCCATTTATGCAATTCTTAAAGGTTTAAACATTTTCCTACAAGGCTTTTCTGACTACTAAGGCTTTTCTGAGCTGAATCCTAGCTCACAGTGGTTTCTTCTACTTCTAAGCCTCAATGTGTTTACTGTACAGATGTATCTTTCTTATTTGTGATGCAACTGTCTTGTATTGTTGAATTTTTCCATAGTAGTTTTTCTCCCTCTTCCCTAAACTATTTGATTCATAGATGATACAACACAGTAGGATGGAACAGATGACAAAGCTATGATCCATGTGTGCACACTTACCTGATCCTGCAATGGTGGTGAGCTTGCTTCGTTCAAGTGGAGGAGCCCACTTTGCCCAAATAGTAAACTGACCTGTCCATGCCATTCCCTGAAATGAAAATCATTAAGACCTTTGATATTTTGTAGAATTCAGGAATCTGGATCCCACCCAGAATGAGAAAGTATCTGGATACCTGGGCCATGCCCTGGACTGTCCGAACCACAATGACCAAAATCACTCCGAAGTCAGCAGCCAATGGTGTAAAGAGGGTGAGAAGGGAAGAGATCAGCAAACCAGCACCAAGCATTTTTTTTGCTCCAAATATCCCTGCTAAATATCCACTTGGGATCAGAGTCAGTATTATCCCATAGTTGATGGAGCTAAAGATGATACCCTGAGTTTCTGGGCTCCACTGATACACAGAGGCCTGGGGGAAAATAGGAAAACTCTTTGTCAAGAAGTCCTATTATGAAAATCTACTTTACAGTCAGAGTTGCTTGAGGTTGGTGAGACCCTACTATAAAATATCTATTTTTGTTTTTCTCTATATTCTTCCTACCTTCCCAAACAACCAATTATACCCCTAATTTGCTTTCTTAGAAGGAGAGAAAAACAGAAAAAATGAAGAAAAGAGGTAAAGGAAATGATTATATAGATGAATAATAGGAAGAAGTAAATGGAAGAAAACAATGAGAGATATTTCATCTGTGAAAGTGCTTCCTCTATTTTGCTTCTAGTAAAAGTTGAGTAACATGTTGACTCTTATATCAAAGAATTTTTAAAACACACACACAAAGCTTTACTGAACTCTTAACCAAAATCAGTACCTAATTAAAAAGAAAAATCAAGTTTGGGAATTATGGTCTGCCCTGGCTGAACTGAGTTTCTAAAACACATATTACAAATGAATAAGATCACATTCTTCTGATACAACTCAATAAATAATTTGAATTATTTTAAAATAACTACCTAAAATGCCTGAATAATTATATAAGTTATATTACCTGAATATTTACCTAAAAATAAATAGATTTTAAAATAAATAAAATAAATAAATAAATAAAATAGATTTTAAAATAAAATAAAAAATAAATGCAATAAGGCCCCTAAATATCTGGCATCATGCTATAGAGAGCCAAAGGATATAAAATATGATATAAAATATTTTACCCACTCAAAAAAACAATAAATAATACAAGGTATATGAATCATGTGAGAATCAAGATTTGAGGATGAATATAAATAAAACAGCAACTTTGAGAGGAAAAAGAATAATTCAGGAAGGTCCCAGAAAGGAAGCAATATTTGAACTATCCCTTGAAAAATGACTATGATTTATAGAAAGTCAAAAAGGAAAATTTTATCTCATTGGAAAAATTTGCAAAAGTGAACTTGTAGCATTTGGGAGAAACTAACAGGGACTCTGGCTTGCTCAGAGCAAAAACTTTCCATGGGTCATTGATAGCAGATGTGAGTGTGCTGAGAAGTAGGTCCAAATTCCGGAGGAACACAGCATGTCCAGTGAACACTGTATGTTTGACAACTTGAAGGTATCCAAGATACCTGAATAGTGAATCTACTCAGTGTGGATATGTAGATGGGATAATGGAGGAAAGACTGGAGACAATAAATTTATGTACTCATTGTAAATAAGCTGGGTCCAATGTAATAAAATCATTAATCATGAATTATAGTGATGACATTGGAAATGTACAGTACAAGATAATTTAAAGGATAATTTTTTTAATTGGGTAAATTCATGGTTTCCATATAAATGTAAAATAAGCATACAGCAAAGATTTTATTTAACTCATTGATTAATGGAGGGAGTAAATAAGATGTTATAACTGGTTCAAAGGAAAACTCAAAGAATCACGCATAACACAAGCAGGAAGCAATGCTGAAATATACTTTAAATATACAGCAGAGCCCGGTGCAGTGGCTCACATCTGTAGTCCCAACACTTTGGGAGGCCATGGCGGGTGGATCACCTGAGGTCAGGAGTTCGAGATCAGCCTAGTGAAACCCTGTCTCTACTAAAAATACAAAAATTAGCCAGCAGTCGTGGCACGCCCCCTTAGTCCCAGTTACACAGGAGGCTGAGACAGGAAAATCACTTGAACCCAGGAGGCGGAGGCTGCAGTGAGCTGAAATCATGCCACTGCACTCCAGCCTGAATGACAGAGAAAGACTCTATCTCAAAAAATAAATAAACAAACAAACAGCAAAATTGGCTGATTTCCACTAGGAGGTGAGTGGAGAAAAGTTTTAACTGATTTTTCTCTTGGCAAAATTTATTTGCAAAGCTATGGACAAGAATTATTTGCATTTCTATTTGTTATATAGAATTTACAGGGTTATAAAATTGCTTAGAAACAGTAAAGCAGGCAGAGAACTGGATAGGATTGAGTAACCTATAAGAATGTGCCCAGGGCCGGGTGCGGTGGCTCAAGCCTGTAATCCCAGCACTTTGGGAGGCCGAGACGGGCGGATCATGAGGTCAGGAGATCGAGACCATCCTGGCTAACACAGTGAAACCCCGTCTCTACTAAAAAATACAAAAAACTAGCCGGGCGAAGTGGCGGGTGCCTGTAGTCCCAGCTACTGGGGAGGCTGAGGCAGGAGAATGGCGTGAACCTGAGAGGAGGAGCTTGCAGTGAGCTGAGATCCGGCCACTGCACTCCAGCCTGGGTAACAGAGCAAGACTCCCTCTCAAAAAAAAAAAAAAAAAAAAAAAAAAAAAGAATGTGCCCAGGTAATACCTAGTTTTTCATTGAAGACATCACATAAACTGTTCCATTTTTAAATTTTTCACATTTAATCCTACAGTTCACCCACCTTATAATCATAATAACCTCAATGAAATCTTATTTTTATTATAGAAGTAATCAATGTCTCAAAGAAAAATAGTTCCAGTCAGTTTTAGTTTGTCATTGGAAATGTATACTTCTATACTCCACAGAATCAAGATCTATGCCTTCCTTTCAAAGTTTTTTCCTCTCAACAAAGAGCCCTATTTTCTGTCATACTTACCTTTGTATCAGATTCCTTGATGGATATGCTGGAGTTATTGAGGGCGTCTGCAACAGGCCCCTCAGTGGAGGCATTAGATAGAGCATGCTGCTGAGTGGTGTTCACCATGGCAATGATTGCAATGCTCAGACTCACACGCTGAGTTATCATGGTGAAGTTTGAGAAGTGCATGATAAGAGCCAGCCCATAGCGTAATGAACAGAAATCTGGACCTAGAGAACAACACACATGTATGCAATGAGCATCCTGACCGAGACCCCCTTCTTTTCCTTTCTCCCACAGCTAGATCTGATAGAACTTTGGATGATGTCATGAAATCTCATTGTCTTATTTTCACCAAAATAGCCAGCACTACAAACCCACTTTGTCAAATGATTTGGTTGGCTTCAAGACATTGAATATGGGATCTGATAACCAAGTAAAGCAAATATGGCTATCTTTCAAGGGGGTACGAAGCAGATGATAAATAGAGAAAACCCAAATGTAAGGCATTTATGTCATATTGCTCCAAAACGAAGTGAATGGGGATGACAGTGGCAGAGCCAGTCACATAACCGTCTCAGCATCAGTAAAATTCTCTGGGCTGTAAGTCAATAGTCCCATCTGTTATGCACATTTGTTTATCACAAAGCTTGAGAGTTTATACATAATGAGCAGCCTTTGAATTAAGGTATTGCACATCCAAGGATTCTCTTTTAATACATTTGAGAGATAGTACTTTAAAAGAACACTTCGACTAATTCCCTAGTGTAATGTCTACTTGGAAATGTTTTTGCTATGTGTCACTAGGCCCTGCCTTCACATATGCTCAACTTAAAAAAATAAAAATTGCATGGGGTGCTGTAGTCCCAGCATTTTGGGAGGCTAAGACAGGAGGATCACTTGAGGTCAGGAGTTCGAGACCAGCCTGGCCAACATGGTAAAACCCCATCTCTACTAAAAATACAAAAATTACCCGGGCATGGTGGTGCATGCCTGTAATCCCAGCTACTCAAGAGGCTGAGTAAGGATAATCACTTGAACCCAGGAGGCAGAGGTCGCAATGAGCCAAGATCATGTCACTGCACTCCAGCCTGGGTGACAGAACAAGACTCAGTCTCAAAAAAAAAAAAAAAAAAAAAAAAAAAAAAGAAATTAATGTGTAGAACTATTTTTACAAAGCTTGTAGGTGATGTGGTGCTGGAAGATATTCAATGTATTGAAAGGACAAATTTTTTCTTTAAAAGCATCCCCATAAAGTGGAACAACCACAGAGCAATATTGAAAAATATTGAAAGGGTTCCCATGTGCATGATAGATTGGATTTTTCCTGCTTATTTGAAGGAAAACACTAACGCGAAACGAAGAGAAAACCTATGAAGACACAGATAAGAATATAATGGAAGAAATAATTTTTAATGGCCAAAAAAGCTCACAGATAAGAGTGGTGGTCTGGGAAATAATTATTTCCATTTTACTGGAGGTTTCCAAGCTCAGGAGAAAGAGCTAGCCGTTTGGCGAGAATATTATAGTAGGAATTCATACGTAGGTTGGTTTAAAATGAGTTTCCTGGGCCAGGCGTGGTGGCTCATGCCTGTAATCCCAGCACTTTGGGAGGCCGAGGCGGGTGGATCACGAGGTCAGGAGATCGAGACCATCCTGGCTAACACGGTGAAACCCCGTCTGTACTAAAAAACAAAAACTCAGCTGGGCATGGTGGTGCATGCCTGTAGTCCAAGCTACTCAGGAGGCTGAGGCATGAGAATCACTTGAACCCGAGAGGCAGAGGTTGCAGTGAGCTGAGATCGCACCACTGCACTCCAGCCTGGGAGGCAGAGCAAGACTCTGTCAAAAAAGAAAAAAAAAAGACTTTCCCAAAACTTATTCCACTCCCTAGATCCCAGGATGTATTGCTTATTTGGCTTAATTTCTGACAGATGAGTTCGTGGGTCTAAGGAAAAAGCAATAGGATTGGGGCTGGAGCTGGCTCCAATGTTACACTGGGAGTATCTTTATCAAGGGGCAGTGTGATGCAGGGATGTGTAAATGGGTTGGAATAAGCTTCAGCTTATTAACATAGCCTGCAAACAAGAGCAGTGGCTTTACCTTTCCTGGTGGCAGGCTTCCCGTCCATTTAGCTTCTGTGGGAAATGGTACCACGCTTT